>NC_084738.1:20927719-21227719 GCF_033978785.1 Entelurus aequoreus
TTCATTAGTTTGCTCTTTTATTCCAATTTTTATGTTTTTCCTCTGTAAGAGTATTTTTCAAATGTGCTGAAGGTCACACTTTGAAGCCCCCTGGCCTAACCCAACCTTAAATTGATTAATTTCTTAATTGGGTGGTTGCAGATCTAACACATAGTAAGCAATAATAATAATTATAATAATTGTATCAATAGTAATAATAACAATTTTAATAGTAGTTATAGCAATAATGATAATTATAATAACGAAGGGAATAAGCGGTAGAAAATGGATGGATGGATAGTTGTAATAGTAGGAGTATTAATAATACAAATGATAATTCTAATAATTGTAGTAGTAGTACTAGTACTAATACATTATAATAGTAGTAACATTATTAGTACTAATGCTTCTGCAATTACTACTACAGAAATAATAGTAGTGATAAGAATAATAATTCTAATAATATTAGTAGTAATACTGCTGCTATTGCTACCACTAAAATAGTAGTATTGATAATTCTAATAATTGTAGCAATACTAATAATAATAATAGTAGTAATAGTAATAATGTTATTGTAATAATAGTAGTAGTAATAGTAATAATAATTGAATGCAGCTGAGATAGGCTCCAGCACCCCCCGCGACCCCAAAAAGGGACAAGCGATAGAAAATGGATGGATGGATAGTAGTAATAATACTAATAATAATTCTAATAATATTAGTGGCAGTAGTAGTAGTAATAGTTATAATGTAAATAAATATTAAAATAATACAGAAAATTATGAATCATGAAAATTATTAAAACCGACAACAGCAGTCTTTTTTTTTTTTCTTTTTTTTTTACCGCACTCAGACTTTCTTCTCTGATTCTGGAAGCTTCTCCAAAGTGATGACAAGTGTCACTTTTAGATGTCACCACTTTTTAATTTTTTTTTTTTTATCTGTCCTGTCCAGCCACTCAGACACATCATATTGTTTATGTAGATGATCCATATCTTGCTGTACACATTTACTTTAGAAAGGAGAAGTGTTGGATACTTCTCTTGTTGCCTTATTTGTATTTGACTAAATTGATTTATATTAATGTTTAGCAACCTGTTGTTGCTTAAAGTGGAACTATTAGCTTTGTCTAAATGTGTTTGTAGTTCCAGGAGGAGGCGCAGATGCATCCCCACACCTCCCAGCTTGGGGCAACAGTGACTTCCTCATCAATGAGCTCAACTCGGACTTGCCCGGCATCGCTGAGGACGGCGAGTACATCGAGCTGTGGCACCCCTCAGGGCGCCGCGTCTCCCTTCAGGGCATCTGGATACTCCTTTTCAGCGCCCACAACAACAAACCTTACAGGGAGATTAGCCTCAGTGGACACTTCACCACCGCCAAGGGCTACTTCCTGTTGGGCAGCGACGGACTGGTGCCGGCGCCCTCTCTCCGCCTGCCTTCCAATACCATCCAGAACGGGCCGGACGCGGTGGCGCTCTATCGCAGCCCCTATGGTGCGCCGTCGGCACAACATCGAGGGATCCCCACCAAAGGACTCCTGGATGCCGTCGTATACCGACAGAGGGGGTTAGACAAGGATGCACCGGAGTTGAGTAAGGCGCTGACACCAGGACAGCTCCCCCTGCTGGAGGATCCACAAGTACTGCCTGGTGATGAGTCGCTAAGCCGCTGCAGAGGCCTTTACCCCTATGACCTGTCTGCGTTTTCTGTGAGTGTTTTTTGCTTCCCCTTTTTAGGAGTTAGTTTGTTGGTATCAATTAATTATATCAACAAGTCATTTAAAATTACTTTTCTACAGTATTCTAAATCTCTGCAAATTCCAAAGAGTTAAAAGGAGGCTGAAACTGTCATTTACCAGTTTCACCGATAGAAGGAGCTAGAGGACCACATTACATACATACATACATACATATATCATACTTGCCAACCCTCCCGGATTTTCCGGGAGACTCCCGGAATTCAGCGCCTCTCCCGAAAACCTCCCGGAATAAATGTTCTCCCGAAAATCTCTCGGAATTCAGCCGGAGCTGGAGGCCACGCCCCCTCCCGCTCCATGCGAACCTGAGTGGGGACAGCGGCGACAGTCTGTTTTCACGTCCGCTTTCCCACGATATAAACAGCGTGCCTGCCCAATCACGTTATAACTGTAGAATGATCGAGGGCGAGTTCTTGGTTTCTTATGTGGGTTTATTGTTAGGCAGTTTCATTAACGTCCTCCCAGCGCGGTAACAACACACAACAAAAGCAGTCACGTTTTCGTCTACCGTAAAGCAGTTCGTCTGCCGTAAACAGCAATGTTGTGACACTGGACTGAACAGGACAATACTGCCATCTACTGGATAGCCTCCGGAACACTGAAATTCAAGTATATGTTTTATTTATATGTTTAATAAAATATATATATCTATATATATATATATATATATATATATATATATATATATATATATATATATATATATATATATATATATATATATATAGCTAGAATTCACTGAAAGTCAAGTATTTCCTACATATATATTTATATAAATATATATGTAGGAAATACTTGACTTTCAGTGAATTCTAGCTATATATATACTCCTCCCCTCTTAACCTTGACCCCAACCACGGCCCCCGCCCCCGGGGCAGGGGTGTTGAACAAGCTACTTTTACTTTGACCAATATGATACATACTTTTTTGACGATATGGTATTATTGTTCTCTCTGGTTTTCCTCAAACTTGCATGGAAAATATCATTAAAGGCCTACTGAAATGAATTTTTTTTATTTAAACGGGGATAGCAGATCTATTCTATGTGTCATACTTGATCATTTCGCGATATTGCCATATTTTTGCTGAAAGGATTTAGTATAGAACAACGACGATAAAGATTGCAACTTTTGGTATCTGATAAAAAAAAAGGCTTGCACCTACCGGAAGTAGCGTGACGTAGTCAGTTGAACATATACGCAAAGTTCCCTATTGTTTACAATGATGGCCGCATGAAGTGAGAGAGATTCGGACCGAGAAAGCGACAATTTCCCCATTAATTTGAGCGAGGATGAAAGATTTGTGGATGAGTAAAGTGCAAGTGAAGGACTAGTGGGGAGTTGAAGCTATTCAGATAGGGAAGATGCTGTGAGAGCCGGGGGTGACCTGATATTCAGCTGGGAATGACTACAACAGTAAATAAACACAAGACATATATATACTCTATTAGCCACAACACAACCAGGCTTATATTTAATATGCCACAAATTAATCCTGCATAATAACACCTGCGTGTTTGTTATGCTAGCTCCTAGCTCCTCTGCTAGCTCCTAGCTCCATAGAACACGCCAATACAATTCAAACAACTGATCAACACACACAATCACTCAGCCCAAAAGACCGTTCACCTAACCCAAGGTTCATAAAGCTTATATATTTTTAAAAAGTTACGTACGTGACGCGCACGTACGGTACGGTACGTGTTATGCTAGCTCCTAGCTCCTCTGCTAGCTCCTAGCTCCATAGAACACGCCAATACAATTCAAACACATGATCAACACACACAATCACTCAGCCCAAAAGACCGTTCACCTAACCCAAGGTTCATAAAGCTTATATATTTTAAAAAAGTTACGTACATACGCAAAAAAAAGCCAAAGCTGCATACTCACAGTAGCACGTCTGCGTCTTTGTCATCCAAATCAAAGTAATCCTGGTAAGAGTCTGTGTTGTCCCAGTTCTCTACAGGCGTCTGTGTATCCAAATCAAAAGTCCTCCTGGTTAGAGTCTCTGTTATCCGAGTTCTTCCATCTTGACTGCATCTTTCGGGAATGTAAACAAAGAAGCGCCGGCTGTGTACTGTTGTGGCTGACTACGTTCGAAAAATACGTCCATTTCGCACCGACAACTTTCTTCTTTGCTTGCTCGGCTTCCTTCTCCATAATGCAATGAACATGATTGAAACATATTCACGAACACAGATGTCCAGAATACTGTGGAATTATGAAATGAAAACAGAGCTTTTTCGTATCGGCTTCAATGTGGAAGGCATACCCGTGTTCGCCGGGCTACGTCACACGCATACGTCATCCTCAGAGGCGTTTCGAACCGGAAGTTTAGCGGCAAATTTAAAATGTCACTTTATAAGTTAACCCGGCCGTATTGGCATGTGTTATAATGTTAAGATTTCATCATTGATATATAAACTATCAGACTGCGTGGTCGGTAGTAGTGGGTTTCAGTAGGCCTTTAAGTAAATGCTCCACCATTACTAATATATATTAATCCCTCGTGTATCGCTGTTAATTGGTTGCGGACATAACTGCGATAAACACATTTCTGCAAAGTAGGAATCACTATAAATTGCATATTTTCATAACAAGAGCATAAAAAACTGTTCACGCTTACCGTCTAAATATGTTTTTCAACATTACGAGAGACTTCTAGACCTAAAATAACAACCTTTAGTCACCTGTACACTCACTCACAGCAGTGATTCTCAAACTGTGGTACGGGCTCCATCTTGTGATATACAATGTTTTATTTCCCTATGTTCAAGCACAGTGTTATTGTTCAAACTGTGTGTAATGGCACTGATGCCAAAAATATGATATACACTTGTTAAATAAAACATTGTTCTTGTTTTTAATGAATAATTAGGCCTACTACGCTACTGCATTGTATTAATGGTCATTATGGTGGTACTTTGAGAGACCAATTTTTTCTGAGGTGGTATTTGGTGAAAAAGTTTGACAACCACTGCAATATAGTAACGCTGCCTAAAGCTGAGCCAATCAGTGGCTGTGATACTGACTAGCACTCCCTGATTGGTTGGTCAGTACTATCCATTTTAATGCTTGGAAATGCTTAATTTAGGACAAAAATTATATAGAATAGCCTATTTTAAAGAAAAAAAAAAAATTGGTGATGTCTGTGATGTGGTAATATTTGACTACTGTCTTTGACGTATGACAAATGTCTCACTTTAGTTGTGTTTTCTAATGCACAATCAGCAGTTTTACACTATACATTTGTTATGAAACCAATCAATATGGTGAAAAAAATGATATTTTTCAACTGCTACAGGTAACTCCTCCCACTCCTCTGAGGGAAAACAGCTGTCCCCGGCCTCCTCCACCTCCAGAGGGCGTGGTCATCAGCGAGGTGGCTAGTGGCCTCTGGACCAATCACAGCCAGCAGAGGGCCTTCGTGGAGCTGCAGGGGCCCCCGATGACGGAGCTGCGTGGCCTGGTGCTGGTTGTGTTTGACCAGGTGCACAGCGTCATCGCTCTTCCTCTGAAAGGATCTATCGACCAGGATGGATTTTACGTATTGGGGAACGTCACAGGGGCAGGTGAGAACACAGAGCAGTTGTGTAGTATCCACCGCTTCGCGTTCTTATCGCTCCTCTCCGCATAGATCAGACCTTCCCAGAAGGCAGCGCGGTGCCGGCAAGAGGCGCAGTGGTTCTGTGCTACGACCTCTTCAGTGTGTGCAGAGCTGGCACCGCTCTGACCAACTCCAGCCTGCGTGACGAGCTGGTGTTCAGTGAGAACCAGTTGCTACTCCCCCGCTCCACCAGGAGAGGGAGCCATGTGATACCAGCTCTCAGGTAAGCACAATCAGGAACAACAGGGGTCTCCTCATGTACATTTAATATATACTGACCAAAAATATAAACCAACACTATTGTTTTTGGCCTCATTTTTCATGAGTTAAACTCAAAGATCTAAAACTTTTACTATATACACAAAATACCTAATCCTCTTAAATATTGTTCACAATATTTGGGGGGGGTGGGGGGGTGTCAGAAAAGCAGTCAGTATCTGGTGTGATCACAATTTGCCCCACGCAGTGCAACACATCTCCTTCGCAGAGTTGATCAGGTTGTTGATTGTGGAATGTTGGTCCACTCTTCAATGGCCGTGCGAAGTTGCTGGATAATGGCAGGAGCTGGAAAACACTGTCGTATACGCCGATCCACAGCATCTCAAACATGCTCAATGGGTGACATGTCTGGTGAGTATGCTGGCCATGCAAGAACTGGGATGTTTTCAGCTTCCAGGAATTGTGTGCAGATCCTTGCAACATGGGGCCGTGCATTGTTATGCTGCAACATGAGGTGATGGTCTCGGGTGAATGGCACAACAATGGGCTTCAGGATCTCGTCACGGTATCTCTGTGCATTTAAAATGCCATCAATAAAAAACACTTGCGTTACTATAACCCCACCCACACCATGGGCCACTTGATTCACAATGTTGACATAAGCAAATAGCTCTCCCACACGACGCCACACATGCTGTCTGCCATCTGCCCTCAACAGTGAGAACTGGGATTCATCCGTGAAGAAAACACCTCTCCAACGTGCCAAACGCCATCGAATGTGAGCATTTGCCCACTCAAGTTGGACTGCAGTCAAGTCGAGACCCCGATGAGGACAATGAGCAGATGAGCTTCCCTGAGACGGTTTCTCACAGTTTGTGCATAAATTCTTTGGTTATGCAAACCAATTGTTGCAGCAGCTGTCTGGGTTGCTGGTCTGAGACGATCATTGAGTTGCACCTGCTGGATGTGTAGGTCCTGGGCTGGTGTGCTTACACACGGTCTGCGGTTGTGAGGCCGGTTGGATGTACTGCCAAATTCTCAGAAACACCTTTGGAGACGGCCTATGGTGGAGAAATGAACATTCAATTCACGGGCAACAGCTCTGGTGGACATTCCTGCAGTCAGCATGCCAACGGCACGCTCCCTCAAAACTTGCAACATCTGTGGCATTGTGCTGTGTGATAAAACCGCACATTTCAGAGTGGCCTTTTGTTGTGGGAAGCCTGTGCAATAATTGTGCTGTTTAATCAGCATCTTGATATGTCACACCTGTGAGATGGGATGGATTATCTTGGCAAAGAAGAAATGCTCACTAACACAGACTTGGACCGATTTGTAAACAATATTTGAGTGGAAAAGGTATTTTGTGTAGATAGTAAAAGTTGGGAGAAAAACAAAAATGTTGCGTTTATATTTTTGTTCGGTGTAGTTAATACCAGGCAATGAACATTTGTGTCCTTCAGGGTATAGTTTAATTCATCACACAGCCACATGAGCTTGCTTTGTGCTTTTTTTTTTTTTGATTAGCATGAATAAATATACTTTTTAAGGTATACACACACTCCCAATTATAGAGCACAAACGTGTTTCCAGCATTATAGCTACTTGCAGTATGTAAGAATCAGACCTTAAAATAACACAATTGTTGGTAACAAATAGAGAGCTGCTTTGTCATTGTCATGGCGACCATACCATAGATCCGCTAGAAACTGATTAGAGTGAACCAGCCAGGGTACAGCTATGTCATTTTAGCACACTTTTCTTTTCAGAAAGTCTTCAGACTTTGCAACACTAAATTAGTCCTATTTGACTGCGCAACGAGCACTCCTGTCATTCAATTCAAATAAATATATATATATATACACAGTACAGGCCAAACGTTTGGATACACCTTCTCCTCATTCAATGCGTTTTCTTTATTTTCATGACTATTTACATTGTAGATTGTCACTGAAGGCATCAAAACTATGAATGAACATGTGTGGAGTTATGTACTTAACAATAAAAGGTAAAATAACTGAAAACATGTTTTATATTCTAGTTTCTTCAAATGAGCCACCCTTTGCTCTGATTACTGTTTTGCACACTCTTGGCATTCTCTCGATGAGCTTAAAGAGGTAGTCACCTCAAAGGGTTTTCACTTCACAGGTGTCATAGTTTTGATGCCTACAGTGACAATCTACAATGTAAATAGTCATGAAATTAAAGAAAACGCATTGAAATGAGAAGGTGTGTCCAAACATTTAGTCTGTACTGTATATATATATATATATATATATATATATATATATATATATATGAATGTATGTATGTATATGTGTGTGTGTGTAAGCAATAATTTCAAAAACGCATCACAACATTCCCTTTTTTTAAACTACATCACTGATTTCTGCTCACTGCAGACTTCATTAGAGCCAACAAACATAATAAAACATAATTTACTGTACAAGGTCTGCTGTCATTAGGATGCCGCCTGCTAGGATGTTCATATATGACTATTTAGATCAGGGGTCTCAAACTCAATTTGCCTGGGGGCCACTGGATGCAGAGTCTGGGTGAGGCTGGGCCGCAAGAAGAGATTTCTTTAAAAAATTATTTTTAAATGTCTTTATTTTTATTTTCAACACAAAATAAAATCAAAATATAAATGAACAACATGAGAATTAAGTAAATAAATCAGTCATAAGTAATAACAAGAGAGGAGAAGTCTAGCAAAACTCCTAGCCATTATGGACAACACCTCCCACCCACTACACTCGGACCTTGCGGGGAGAATGAGCACGTTCGGTGGAAGGCTCAGACTCCCAAAATGCAACACGGAACAACACAGGAGGTCCTTCATACAGACAGCCATCAGACTGTATAATGCATATGTTCCTTGACTGCACTTAAATGTAGAGTATATGTAGTATATGTAGAATATATTTATATTATTTCTATATTATATAAATAATATACTATATTATTTATTGTTATTCTTGTCTATTGTGAGCGAACTGTGGTGCTGAATTTCCCCCAGGGATCAATAAAGTACTTTCTATTCTATTCTAACAATAATAATTTGATTTCTCCAGTCAGCAACAATGTATACACATACACATAATGTGCAACCCGGTTCACTCTCTCATCTCCCTGGTATTTTGCATACTCCTCAGCATGTGTAGTGGTATAATGACGTTTTAAATTGTATTTCTTGTGCACGGCAACTTTCTTTGTGCAAATAAGACACCTCGGGGTGCCCCTGTGCTCAACAAAGAAATATTGCATCTCCTACTTTTCCTGGAATTGTCTTTGCTCATCACTAACCTTTCTCTTCACTGCACGCTTCGAAAAAGACATGTTTGGGGTTGTGGAATATATTTGTATTTAACCGACGCACGGAGAATAATGTTATTTCCGCAATGTGTGTCGTTCCGCTTTTCCTCCCGACAGCAACACGGCGGTCGGCGGAAAGTACCGGGAAAAAGTGACGGCTCCCGGAGTGTTATATGGCGTCATATAAAAATATATGTAGTGTTCATCGTGTGAGGCAATGCAAATTAAACAATAAAAAAAACAAATAACGGTTTGAATTGGTCCAGGTTATCAGGGACTTTATTACTGATGGACAGTTGTCGCCGTGTGACTGCAGCACGTAAGACAACCCTTGTCTCCATGGCAACGTTTCTCTCGCTTTCACTCATTTGCCGATTTTCCACTAGCGCAGGGGTATTTTGGACCCAAATAACACAAATCGTCTTTGTCTGGAGCCAACGGGGGGGGGGGGCTCGCTGTGGAGTTTACAGCGAGAGAGAGCAAGAGAGAGAGAGCGAGAGAGCGAGAGAGAGAGCGAGGGAGGGAGGGAGGAAGAGCGTGTGCGGGTGTCGTGGAAAAGCAGCAAAACGTTTCTCTGCTTGCATCACGCAAGTGACGTCAATGTTCGGACCTCGAGAGCCATATACCACACCATGATTGGTAGAGGAATTCTGGGTATTTGTTCTGTTGTGTTTATGTTGTGTTACGTGTGGATGTTCTCCCAAAATGTGTTTTTCATTCTTGTTTGGTGTGGGTTCACATTGTGGTGCATATTTGTAACATTGATAAAAAAAAGAATATATACGGTCACCCTCAGTGTGACATGTATGACTGTTGACTAAGTATGCATTGCAGTCGCTTACGTGTGTCTGTGGAAGCCGCATACAACATGTGACTGTGCAGGCACATTGTTTGTAAGTAGTAAAAGTGGACGATAAACCTCGTGCCCTCAATATTGATGTCCTCAGTAATGTTGACGGGTGAAAATCGGGAGGGTTGGCAAGAATTCTTCAGCTCCGTACACAGCGCTGTCAAGCGCCATTCATATAAAACTCACGGGCCGCACTAACATTAAACGTTCATATTAAGGTGCGGGCCGCACAATAACGTCTCGCGGGCCGCAATTGGCCCGCGGGCCGCATGTTTGAGACCCCTGATTTAGATGATAATCATAATCCTCGTGAAGAAAAAGGGGGTGGAACCAAGCGTCTCTTTGTGTTGCTCTTGCCAATTCCGTGTCCAAATTGGCTGTCAAAAAGTACACCAACTTGTTGGAATACGTCGTCTTCCTTCTATTAGCAAGGTGAGAGGCATGATTTATGATCTAGAATAAAGTTTGACGAGGAAACGCCTGATCAATCGATCATGTCAACATTGGCACACAACCTATAAATAGTTTGTCTGCGTTAGCGCTTTCTAATAACAATATCACTAATACTTGGTGAATATTCAATTCATGAAATGTAAATGGAGTATTGTTGGCACTTTTTGGATGTTTTTTTTATTTGTTTTTTGGGGGCGGAATTTAAGGCCTTCCATTGGCTCCGCTGTAAGCAAACTTTTATTTTACTTCCATCTAAAAGTTAGAATGCTTTAAAAAAATAAAATACATCCGTTGTTATCAAAAACAGCAAACAGTCCTGGCATATAGAGGATCTTTGACTACAGTTGTTGCTTCGTAGATCTTTATAAACCACAAAACATTTGTATCACACAAAGAGTATCTTTGACTACCGTTTTTGCCATCCATCCATTCATCCATTTTCTACCGCTTCTCCCTTTCGGGGTTGCGGGGGGTGCTGGAGCCTATCTCAGCGGCATTCGGGCCATAGATTCTAAAAAAAACAGCAAGCAGTACTGGTATATAGAGGATCTTTGACTAATGTTTTGCAGTAATTATTAAAGCTCTAGCATCTGAATCTGATGGCAAAAGATCAGATGTGAAGCACTTTGGAGCATTAAGACAAGCAGAAAACATCAGATCTGTGTCACCAGAGGCCAAAAAAATCTGATTTGGTGTGCAGTGTTAACGGAGCCTTAGAACAGTGGTTCTCAAATGGGGGTATGCGTACCCCTGGGGGTACTTGAAGGTATGCCAAGGGGCACGTGAGATTTTTTAAAAATGTCTGTCAAAAAGAACTGTGAAAAGAAATGCAACAATGCAATATTCAGTGTTGACAGCTAGACTTTTTGTGGACATGTTCCATAAATATTGATGTTAAAGATTTCTTTTTTTGTGAAGAAATGTTTAGAATTAAGTTGATGAATCCAGATGGATCTCTATTACAATCCCCAAAGAGGGCACTTTAAGTTGATGATTACTTCTATGTGTAGAAATCTTTATTTATAATTGAATCACTTGTTTATTTTTCAACAAGTTTTTAGTTATTTTTATATCTTTTTTTCCAAATAGTTCAAGAAAGACCACAACAAATGAGCAATATTTTGCACTGTTATACAATTTAATAAATCAGAAACTGATGACATAGTGCTGTATTTTACTTCTTTATCTCTTTTTTTCAACAAAAATGCTTTGCTCTGATTAGGGGGTACTTGAATTTAAAAAAATGTTCACAGGGGGTACTTCACTGAAAAAAGGTTGCGAACCACTGCCTTAGAAGATATTTGAGTGATATTTTTTAGTCAATTCTTAAATGCAAAGCACTTGTGTCATACACAGAGGATGTTTTTTGCTGTTATTGTTGTTGCTGTAGGTCTTTAAAAACAGAAAAGCACTCTTGGAATTTAGAAAATCTGTGACTACCATTTTTGCTCTCGATCCTTAAAAACAGTACATTGCTTCTGGCATATAGAGGATCTTTGAATATTATTGTTGTGGTATGTCATTAAAACAGCTAAGCTCTGTCCTGACATATAGAAGATGTTTGACTACCATTTTTGCTGTCGATCCTTAAAAACAGCAGATCGCTTCTGGCATATAGAGGATCTTTGAATAGCGTAGTTGCTGTAAGTCATTAAAACAGCAACACTCTGTCCTGGCATGTAATGTAAATGTATTTAAAGCAGGTCTTCAAAAAACGCAGACCACTTCTATCATATACAGAGGGTCTTTAACTACTGTTTTTGCCTAGGTCCTTAAAAAAAGCAAAGCAGTCTGGGCATATAATGTAAATTCAACTAGAGTTTTTTGTCGTAGATCTTCAAAAAAAAATGTACCACTAGTGTCATACTAGATCTTTGATTATCGTTTTTTCTGTCTATGAATCAAAACAGCAAAGCAGTTTGTAGTAACTAGATTCTTAAACGCAGACCAATTATGTTGTATAGAGGATCTTTGTTTGACGAATGTTTTTGGAGTAGATTGTTTGCATCAGCAGAGTGAAGTTCCTGTCATTGAGGGGATCTTTGCCAAGTGTAAACATATTGCTACTGCTTTAATGTATGTTTTTATTGACGACTATATTATCCATTTGGTGTAAGTAAATATTCTTTAAGGCATGGCAGAGCCTTGCCTTGACACTACATACAAAATGAAAACAGTGAAGTGTATGATTTTTAAACTTCTGAAAATACAATTCCTGGAACAATTGAGTTGAAAAGCCTAAGTAATCAGTCAATGACAAAAGAAGGGATGTTATTTTGCGGACCCCGGGCGGTTCCAATCACTCACATCGGCACTGCTGGTCCTCCTGGCAGCAGCTTAGTCCAGAACAAGCCTGTTTGAAATGATTCCACTGAATGGATATTGGCAACAATCCAGAAATATTCCCCTGTGCTGATAATAATTACCACCTGTTCAGCGGCAAGCCACATGTCAACTTGAGTCACCTACAAAGTCCAGCACAGGTTCAATAACATAACCCTTAAATGGTTGTATTACAGTCCGAAATAGGCATCTGATGTGTGCTATCGAACAACGTGCACCAGACGAGGTGGCCGAGAGGTTAAGGCGATGGACTGCTAATCCGTTGTGCTCTGCACGCGTGGGTTCGAATCCCATCCTCGTCGGAATGTTTTGTCAGGCTTGGTTGGTCTTTCCTGACAAATGTGTTTATCATTCAAATACCACAAATAACGAGATAATTATAATTGCACACACACTTGTTATCAAGTACAGCATGTATACAATAAATTATACTTACTTATACCGTACACTGTAATGTAATAGTAACTTTAAAGCTCTGGTAATGTCAGAGAAAGTTATATATAGTCACACTTCTTTTTTTTTTTTTACCTCACGCAGCTCTGGTGCGTTCAAAGACAACCGAACAAAGCGGGACATCCCAGAGCTTAACCAAATAACATTATCAGTGACGCATAAAGACATGTAAGAATTGTGGGATTGTAAAGTTGACCTGTATTACCAAATATTTGTAAATTATTATCTAACTAGGGAGAATGAGATCGATAATTTGTTTTATGATAAAAAAATATGTGAATTTGCATGGTAAGATGCTGCAATATACATGAATCCACAGTACTGTACTTACTGTAAATGAATAATAACATGAATACTTATTTAAAGAACTGTTTTTTTAACCTTAAAAAAAATCAGAGTAGGCCATGTGCTTTAGTTAGACTTAGACACACTTTATTGATCCACAAGGGAAATTGTTCCACACAGTAGCTCAGTTTCAAAAAATGGAAAGGGTAAGGATGGAAAGGATAATGCAGGTATTAATTAGACTACAAATTTACCATAGTAGCAATATAAAATATAACATATATGTAATATTTACATATTATATATATACAGTATATAGTATGTACTGATATATTATATTTGTATATAATATATACACTATATAACAAATCCCAATTACCAAGTACAATGTTACAGTATATGTAACAGCTGCAGCACAAAAAAAAAGGGCAGCATAAAATAGAGAGTAGAAACGGTCAGGTAATAGACAGATAACATCTATTGCTGTATGGCGAGTGATTATAGAGCTGGATGGAGTGCGGAATGAAGGAGTTCTTGAATCGAACAAAGCTGAAGGACCCTGTTGGAGTATAAGCTCCGCTGTCCCTCAATTGTCTGGTGGAGTGGGTGGGCAGGATTGTCCATGATGGCGAGCAGTTTGCCCAGTGTCCTCCTGTCCCTCACTGACACAAACGCTTCCAACTGCTTGCCAATAGTTTCGCCGGCTTTCCGGATCAGTTTGTCAATCCTGTTTAAGTCCCTTTTGCTGGTGCTGCTCCCCCAACAAACCACTGCAAAGTACAGGGCACTGGCCACAACAGACTGAAAACAGATCTCCAACAGCTTGCTGCACACATTAAAGGACAACGACACATTTCTTTTTAATCTTCATTTTAGGGATGTGTCCTACATTTTGCTTGTAATAATTTGAAAAAAAGGATTATACTTGTATAGCGCTTTTCTACCTTCAAGGTACTCAAAGCGCTTTGACACTACTTTCACATTCACCCATTCACACACACATTCACACACAAATGGCGGGAGCTGCCATGCAAATGACACGCCGGACATGACTAAGATGGCGGAAGCTGGGATCGAACCTGGAACCCTCAAGTTGCTCTACCACCCGAGCCACCCTGTCCCCCTGATTAAGGTTAAAGAGGTTAAAAACACATACTCATTGACTCATACCTCCTTTAACAGGCTGGGTGAGAGATGTTTGCGTTATGTTGATGATGAAAGGAAGTGAGAAAAAAATGAGGGGAGAAATCATTTTTTCCAAAGAGTCGCCATCATAAAACCTTTGAAGCCACCCATGCAGGGACTGCAAGTCTAAATTGAGTTTGGGATTGGACCAGACACAAAGTTACTGTATCATCCACTAGGGGTGTAAAAAAAGATTTTGGACCTAATCGCAATTCTTAATCCATTTTTTTTTTTTTTCTTCTTTTTTTTTTACTCTGTGCTATCCAGCCACTCGGGTAAATCATATTGTTGATGTAGATGCCCATATCTGCTGTACAAATTTACTTTAGAAAAGAGAAGTGTGGGATGCTTCTCTTGTTGTCTTATTTGTATTTGACTTTATTAAATGTTTGAGTAGAATTTTAGTAAACAAAACCAGTTTTCTTTTAAGTAATGTATACATTTACCAGAGCTGTGTATTCATTTTATAGAGGAATGTAGTTAATCATAGAACTTGCATCCAATGTTATTAAAGTATTAATGCAGCTGATAGCACCCCCCACGACCCTGAAAGGGACAAGCGGTAGAAAATGGATGGATGGATGGATGATGGATGATTTTGAATTGAGAATCGTTTTGAATCGAATTGTTATCCTCAAGAATCGAATCGAATCGTATGATGCGCAGAGATTCACATCCCTAACATCCACAAATAGTAGTGCATGAGACTAATTAATTGACATTAGACATAATAATAGACCCAGGATACTGCCTTGCGGATTATTATAACTCCCGCCTAGTGATGTTGATGTTACTGAACTGTCTCTCAGATAGGAGCTAATCATATACAGTATATGGTATGTGGAAAGAAATTTCACTTATTTGTATAATTTCATGTATTATTATTTGCATTATTTTATGATTTGATTATTTTAGAATTTAATTCATTGTTAATTTAATTCGTTCATGATTTAATGATTCATTTCTATATTTAATGACACATTTAAGTAATTATTTAATGTATTCAATTCCGTCCCATTTTTCCCTCCATCCTATACTTTTTCAAGTACTTTTCTTTGGCTTTAGAATCTGTTTGCTCAGATGGGGTACATTCCTGACGGAGACCAGAAGGCGGGCTCACATTACACCAGTTTTAAAATCTCTGCATTGGCTCCCCGTGTGTTTCAGGATACATTTTAAGGTTCTTCTTATGGTTTATAAATGTTTTTTATGGTATTGGGCCTTCTTATCTTTCAGATTTGCTTTTACCCTATGGGCCTTCCCGGGCCCTGAGATCCTCCGGCACTCATCTCCTAATTATTCCAAAAGTCTGGACACAAAGTCACGGGATGGCATCTTTCCACTATTATGGCCCCCGTCATGGAACAGCTTGCCGGAGGACCTCAGGGCTGCAGAGAACGTTCATGTTTTTAAGAGCAGGCTTAAGATCCACCTTTTTGATTTGGCTTTTACCTGATATTCATTATTTTATTGAAGTCATATGTATTTAACTTTTTATCCTATTAGTTATGCAAGATTTTTTATAGTTATATTTATTTATTTACTGTATATTCATTTTATTTTTTCTATTAATCTTCATATGTCTTGCTTTCATTTTATTCTTTATCTCTACTCATGGTTCTTACTATTTTACAAGTTTTATTATTTTTATTTTCCAACGTCCTCAGATGAGCCATCTGCCTCAGGGGTTATCAGTCGTACTGTGGGGGCGCTTTTGTCTCAGTGTCCTGGTGGCCGTGGTCTGATGACCTCCTGGTGCAGATGGCTCCTGTGACAGTGTTAACTCACATGTCTCCTCTGTACTCAGCCATGCAATCATTTGTCCGTATAGTTGCATATGTGTGTGTGTGTTTGTGTTTGGTATCTGTGTCCGTGTGTACATATGTGATGATGGGGGATATGGGTCACCGGGGTATTGTTTTTAACTCTGTGAAGCACTTTGCGTTGCATTTCTCTTATGAATGTGTAGTTGTTTTGTGTTAGTATGACGCTTATTGTTATGTGCATATGTATGTATGCAGGTCGGTGGAAGACGGTCTGGTGTCGCTCAGCCGTTGTGTGTGCTGTGAGCCGCGGAGCCCCTCTTCCTGGACCACGTCTTCGCCGACTCCTCGCCGCGGCAACATCTGCCCAAGCTCCGCCTTCTCGAGTCAGATCGACATTTGTCTCGGACCGCTCTTCAGCGACTGGCTGGCGGCGGAGTCGGGAGGTAAATATATGACACAGCCACTGAAAAGTTATTATTGTATTATTATTAATGTTTTATTGTTTTTATGTTAATAACGTGCTATTATTCATAACCAGTTCCATTACATAAAAACTATAATAGTTAGGCAAAAAATGTAGCACAATTGAATGGGACAAGTTTGGAGAGATTTCAACAAGGTGGGGGTGCTTGTTATGAATTATAAAATGTTAATAACATAAAAACTATAGTAGACAAAAACATTTTGTAGCACAAACAAATTGGACACATTTAGGGGGATTTTGACATGATTGGGCTGGTTATTATTAACACATTATTAATATAACAAGTATACAACAGTAATAACATAAAAACTCTAACAGTTAGACCAAATATTTTTGCAGCACAAACCAGCCCAAATGATTGATGGTAAAGATGGTTATGAATGATAACACGTTATTTACGCGTTGATAATATAAAAACAGTAAAATACGAATCCAGCACAAACATTCGGGACAAGTTTGGGGAGATTTTGTAATGGTGGGCAGGGGGGCTGGTTATGAATGATAAAAGGTTGATAACATAAAAACTATGATAGTAAGACAAAAAATGTTTGCAGCAAATGGGACAAGTTTGGAAAGTATGGAAGTAGAATGGTCTCACAGCAACTTATATATATCAATATGATATTAATACATACGCATATGCATATATTAATAAATATACACATACAAATGTGATATACAAATAAATAAATAATATGTATAAATAATCATGTATTTGTAAATATATTTTTGAGCTTTGAATATAGATATGCTTGATTTTGTATTTGTATTTGTATTGAATTTGCATATGTGGATCGCTTTTTTGCTTTTGTGTCGATGAGACATTCCTCCCACAAACCAGATGCACAAATAAATGTGACCTACACACTCCCCTGAACAACCAGCAGAGGGCACTGCAGCCAGAGCGTGCAGACATGGTCAGACACTGGCGAGCCAATCAGAGGCACACTAGGGAGGGTCATATCACGTCATGACTTTTGGTCTGATTTGACACACATTGCACTGATAAGAGATCAGTATCTACATCAGTACAAGGTCATTAAACGACATTGATACAATAAAATAAGCAGCTAGCACGGTCTTTCAGATTAATACAATGCTAACGTTAGCTAGCTCAGGCCCATTGTGCGTTCTCTCTGTAAAGACGTGGATTGTTTTTGTGCAGAGAACGCCGAGCATTTTGCATATAATGCATACGGCGTGGCGAAGTTGGTAGAGTGGCCGTGCCAGCAATCGGAGGGTTGCTGGTTACTGGGGTTCAATCCCCACCTTCTACCATCCTAGTCACGTCCGTTGTGTCCTTGGGCAAGACACTTCACCCTTGCTCCTGATGGGTGCTGGTAGCGCCTTGCATGGCAGCTCCCTCCATCAGTGTGTGAATGTGTGTGTGAATGGGTGAATGTGGAAATACTGTCAAAGCGCTTTGAGTACCTTGAAGGTAGAAAAGCGCTATACAAGTATAACCCATTTATTTAATTATATAATGCTCTGTGACCCAGACCGCTCTGGCTGCAGTGCCCTCTGCTGGTTGTTCAGGGGAGTGTGTAGGTCACATTTATTTGTGCATCTGGTTTGTGGGAGGAATGTCTCATCGACACAAAAGCAAAAAAGCGATCCACATATGCAAATTCAATACAAATACAAAATCAAGCAGTTATATTCAATATCAAAAATATATTTACAAATACACGTTTATTTATACAAATTCTTGATTTATTTGTATGTCACAATATTATATTATTTTACATTTTATTTGTATATATTTTCAAATCTCAAAAATTTATTTACAAATACGCGTTTATTTATACAAATTATTTATTTATTTGTATATCAAATTTGTATATTTATTAATATATGCATATGTATTAATATCATATTGATATATATAAGTTGATGTGAGACAATTGTACTTCCATAAGGAAGCTGGTATGAATAATAATACGTTAATATTATAACAAGTATATAACGTTAATAGCATACAAACTATAATAGTTAGACAAAAAAGAATTGCAGCACAAATTAATAGGACACGTTTAGGCAAATTTTGACATGGTTGGGGGCTGGTTGTGAATAATAACAGATTAATAACATAAGTACAAAACGTTGGTAACATAAAAATGAAAAAATGTTGCAGCGCAAACGTAGCATAACCACAGGACAGTTTTGGGGAGATTTTGACATGGTGCAGGGGCTGGATGACATCACTAGTCAGAAAATGTATTTTAGGATATCTTAAGAATGAAAATGTGTACAGCACATACGAAGTGTTATTTTAACATTTGCAATTATAAGGGGGGCCATCTTCACACATGTGGATTACCAATAATAGTCAAGTGTACGGGTGTACCTAATAATGTGACTAAATGTCTTACATTACCGGTATATTATTTACCCAAGTGCAGCTGAGATAGGCTCCCGCGACTCCCAAAGGGATGAGCGGTAGAAAATGGATGGATGGATGTATTGTAATTTACAGCTGGCAGATAACATTTAAAAAACGTTTGCATGAAAATAGGACGGGAGTGCTAGGAATTAGTGTATAACGTACAGTGTGTTATTAAATGAAGTCACCATAGGTGCTAACAGTGTGGTGTGTTTTGTGCAGACTGCAGTGGTCTCATTCAAGGCAGTAGAGTTTCACAGGTGGCGGACTATCTGGAGCAGAAGTGTCTCTGTGGAATCTCTGCTTTATCTCTCCAAGGTGAATTTACAAGCATGTTCTGTCACACAGAACTTCGTGAGTGGTAAGAAGAACACTGCTCAATGTATGCATCTTCTTGCTGTATTTGTTCAAGGAGCAAATTTCTCCTGCGTGTCTGGCTGGTTGCGCGTGTGGGGGAAGATCTGGGCCTTGTCGGACCATCAGAGGGCCCTCATCATCCAGACGGCCCCCATTAACGTCTCACACGTACAGGCGGATGTTTGCGCCGCCCCCACCACAGATCGCCACACCAGCACAGGTTAGTAAAGTAACTTCATTAGGTACATCTGCAGAATCTCCATGATTTCCTGAGACAGTGCTAAAAAACCTTGCCATATTTTGTAAACATTTTAACCATGTTTTGTAAACTTTGTGAAAAATGTTTACAACATTTAAAGAACATTTAACTATATCGAATTAATTTTTACCAAAATGTAAATCTTTTGTAAAATTGTCTAACTTAAAACAATATTTTGTCAAAAAAAAAAAAAAAACATTGACCAATATGTTGCAAATGTAAACATTTTTTAATCAGAAAAAAGATGATGACATTTCAACAATATTTTGTACACTCCAACACAATTTTATTGTATTATTAACTATTTTGTAAAATTGTCAGAATTTAACCCTATTATGTAAAATTTGATTATAACAATATTTTAACCATATTTTGTAAAAGAGTTAAACATATGTGTGTGTATATATATAAACATTATTATTTTCTTTTACAATATTTAAAAAATATTTAACTAAATTGTGTACATTTCTACCAAATTTTACCAACTATTTTGTAAAATGCTAAACAATATTTTGTACATTATACATATGTTGTACAAATATAATATCAATTTGTAAAAATGTTTTTATATTTTGTAAACTTAAATTTTTTTAACCATATTTTGTAAACGAAAAATACAATATTTTGTATAAATGTCACAATTCTTTAGTTTTTTTCACATTTTATGGCATTTTTCCTCATATATGTTATGAGCTGGTGGTTTAATTTGCACAGACTTTATTTGTGAAACAACTTTTATGCTACATACAACAGATAGCTTATAAACAATCATAGGATGCAATGTCATTGTCCACATCAATTGATGTTTATAAGTGAAGATATGACCAAAATGTTTTCAATGAAAAGAGACAAGAACTATGAGGGGCCGTTAGGGACATTATTCAGAATTACCTCTTACAGTAGTGTGTATGAAAGTGTTTCAGCAGTTGTGTGTGAGAGAAAAACATTTCAGTTGTTTGTGTGAGAGCATTTCAGTACTGTGTATAAGAGTGTTTCAGTAGTGTGTATGAGAGTGTTTCAGTAGTGTGTGTGAGAGAAAAACATTTCAGTTGTTTGTGTGAGAGCATTTCAGTAGTGTATAAGAGTGTTTCAGTAGTGTGTATGAAAGTGTTTCAGTACTGTGTGTGAAAGAAAAACATTTCAGTTGTTTATTTGTGAGCATTTCAGTAGTGTGTATACGAGTGTTTCAGTAGTGTGTGTGAAAGAAAAACATTTCAGTTGTTTATGTGAGAGCATTTCAGTAGTGTATGTAAGAGGTAATTCTGAATAATGTCCCTAACGATGAATATTTATAGTATATAATGAAGAATAAGTGAGTGTCTGTGTGTTACATAGGTTCGACACTGGGCTTACAGATTGGTCTTATAGTAGCAATACTTCTGCTGCTAGCACTTGGAGCTGCTCTATTCACGTATTTCTACAGAAGGAGGTAAGCATTTGTCTTTACAGTTATTTTTACCCTCATTTGCCCAACACACACTTGCATTTTGTGTATTTGCTTGTGTTTGGCCATAGATCGTGAAGAAATGAATACCATATTGATAGTAAGCTCTGCATGCATGTACAGTATGATACATTTTTTTGAGTGTTACTATGCTCTTAGGCGTCCTTTGGATTATTCCACCATGGAGCTGAGCGAGAATGCAGAGGGACTATCAGATCTATAATCCAGGAAGTAGAAGTGATTAGGAGGAGGTCATGTCTGGTGTGTGTGTGTGTGTGTGTGTGTGTGTGTGTGTGTGTGTGTGTGTGTGTGTGTGTGTGTGTGTGTGTGTGTGTGTGTGTGTGTGTGTGTGTGTGTGTGTGTGTGTGTGTGTGTGTGTGTGTGTGTGTGTGTGTGTGTGTGTGTGTGTGTGTGTGTGTGTGTGTGTGTGTGTGTGTGTGTGTGTGTGTGTGTGTGTGTGTGTGTGTGTGTGTGTGTGTGTGTGTGAGATGCTGAAAATGATGACAGAGCATTTTTTTCTAAAGGTCAGTGTGTGCTACTGCTGTGTGAACAGGACTTTGAAGCGTGGTCTTTTGGCACAAAGGTGCAGGGAATGTTGATACTTGAGAGGGAAAAAAAGCTCCTTTTTCTTAATGTGGGAGAAAAACGAGCCGATAGCAGGAAGTTTAATGTCCTTTCTTTCCTGGTGTTGGCGTAAAGATGAACTGTAACCACTGACGTGAAGCAAACTGTTTACATTTTACTGAAGTAGAAAAGGGATGTGATGTGGAATATAATTTTAATTCATTATTTGTGGGCTTTGTTTTATGTTGCTTGAGCTTTCTGGCGAAATCCGAGATGAAAAATAGTCCGCTGTGCCTTTTATGAATACAGCTGGGCCCTCACTTGCAAAGGGACCAAGCGCTGCAAGGCAGTCCTACAAAGGAGTATTAGTGCCACTCTGACTTGAACAATTATTATTTGCATTCATAATAATATGAGAGTAAAAGTCATCAGATCCTGAGAAGATTTACAGAATTAAAAGTAGCAGTCAAAAGTTTTGAAACACACACTAATGCTTGTGAATGAGAAAGTGTCTTAAAATATTTGATCGGCTTTGTATTTTTATTTAAAAAAGTTATATCATCAAAAGAAACACTATCAAAATGTACATTTCTAATTCAAAATATATATTCATAAATATGATACATTACAGTAGGAAGGGGATTTATATGGCCACATTTGTCACAGTTTACCTGACACATGAAACGTGACCAATTTGGGGCGTGCACTATCCACTTTAGCCGCCAGATGGCACTAGAGTGTTAAATATCCTAAAATGTCTTTTAAGATCATTTTGACCACACCGTTAGTTGCTATGTAGAGTGGCCTTTTCTATCATTTTCAGCAGACTGGATTGCAATAATTAACCCCCGACCCTCTTCTTCTCATGCGAGATCCACCCAGGAATGGGGCCATATGAATCCCATCCGTATCTTATTCCATTGTTATTATGAAGCAGTTTATGTTATTAAACATCATTACATTTCTTCATTATGATTTATATCGCTTAATATTGTGACTATGTTGTTCAATTATAATTATTTTCCTAATGCATTTCTGTTTCCTTGTAATTTAACAATGTTATTTTTGTAAAATTACAATGTAGTGGCGTGCATTTACCCTCATAATATTATGATGTTTGAGCTTGAAATTACAAGACTCGCCTCATTAAAATTATAATTATTTTGCCAAACTGTTTTCCTCATAAATTATTATACAGCATATATACTGGTAATTATGTTCTTCTTATTATATTTTTTATTATGATTTTTTACATTATTAAATTTTTAAATGTACTAATTGGTATTGTTACCCCTTAATATCGTGACTTTGTTGTAATGCAGTAATATTTTGTTATACAACATTGGCCTTGTTTTAATTATGATTGTTTTCCTCATGCATTTCTCATTTTACGACTTTTTTCTTGTAATATGTTTTATGTGTAAAATTAAAAAATTCTGATTATTACAGCATTACTAATTTGCTCTTGTAATATTATGAGGGTTTTATTTCAGCAATATTCTGATGTTATTTCTGCTAAACTACAACATTGACCTCATAGAAATGTTTCATAATTTAACTAGAATATTAAAGAAAAAAAAAATAATATTGTCAAATTATTATTTTTCTGGTAATATGTATTCTTGCAATATTATGATTGACCTAACATTAGCTACGCAAAATTGTGAGTATTTCTCAAAAATGTTATAACAGGACTTTTTTCTCAGGATATTTTGACTTTACTCTTGTAATATTGTTGTTTTTCTAAGAAACTAAACAAATAAGAATGGTATATTGCGACCTTATTTTTTATATTTATTTTATATTCATTTCAGTGTGGCTCTAGTCCTTCTTTTTAGTGCCAGCACAAAGTGCCAGGAACTGATTTTAAAAGTATTTTTGTTGTATTTTACAATGGGCTGTATTTTTTTCCCACATTTTTAAAATAATTGATATTATTATTGATCATAATGATAAACCCTATTGACCTGACCTGGCCACATGGTAGCCAGCATTGCTTGATGTATAATGACCGTTTTACTGTAAAGTTTTATACTGTATCTTTTATGTTTTAATTTTGTAAAATAGTACATTTTTAAATGTTTTGTGAAATTAGGAAATTGTTGTACAGTCTAAATAATTCATCAACCATTTTAGATTTTGGACAAAAACTTAATTGAGTCCAATTTTTTCACAGAAAAAAAAACATCAGTATTAAAAGATTACTTTTGTGTATAAAGTAGTCTTGCACTTACACGTAAAACTGGAAAGGGGAGTTCTTGCTTCTTTCTTCTGTCCATTCTAGTCAGGTTTGAAATAAAAAGCTCCCTCACACTTACAGTATTTCTTATCCTTCATAATTTTTGCTTAATGTCTGTATTTTGTCGAATCCTTTATTTTCATTTCCCCCTCCATTACACCTTGCACTTTGTGCTCCCCTTTAGAGGTCTAAATATAGCTTCAAGCTGTGCAGCACAAAACAAGCTTTCCAGTGGGGATTTACGGGCATCACCATGGCAACATCATACCATAATTGTCACATTATATCCACACTGTGACATTTCAGGTCCTGAGCACGATTATTGCGATGCCCCTAGTGGTCACACAATTGCACAACATTGCACTGTACAGTATATGAAATGACCTCTTGCAGTATGCCCTCCAATTGCGTTTTATTATTTTTTTTTTAATAATCACATTATATTTTACGGTGTTCCTATTGGCGTATGGTGTTAACGACACATTAGTGGGGTAGCAAAAAATATGTATTGAGAAACTTACTATTATTATTTTTTTTAAGAATCTCTCTCCAAAAAACAAAATATTATTACATTTAGATTATGTCTAATGTTATCCATAATGTTTTTGGGATCATCAAATGTGAGACGGTGCTTTTAAAAAAAACAAATCATGTGAAATCTTTTTTTTTTTCTTTCTTTCTTTTTTGTTGGATTTCAGGCTTTGTAGATTTTTTTTCCACTTTTGAATCGAGTGTCAGATTGTACATTTCAAAAGAAAACATTTTTTTTTTCAAACTGAACATAGTTAAATTTACATGCATCCATTTTCCATTTTCTACTGCTTGTCCCTTTTTGGGGTTGCGGGGGGTCGCTGAAGCCCATCTCAGCTGCACCCTGGACAAGTCGCCACCTCATCTCAGGGCCAACACAGATAAGTGTTATACAGTTAAATTTACATGCATATTTAAGATTAAAAAAAGGGTCAGAATATTGAACTATTTGTATGACATTGTTTTATTAAAATCTTTGTCAAATTGCACATTTCATTTAATGTTATTGTATTTTTTTTCCAGTTGTACATTATTATTATTATGATGTTCTTTTTATTTAACATTGATTTGACTTTTTATATATATTTGGTTTACTGTCAGATACCAGATTGCGAATTTTGTATTGTATTTGAAAATTGCACATTTTTTTATTTCATCAGGTTTTTTTCCCTACTGTCATCTTGTTTACATTATATGTTTCTTAATTTGATTTTTGTCACTATATAAAGGAACCAAATGTAAGAATCTGGCCAGAAATGGTACTGCAATCACGGTCCAACTTCTGTAGCCGAATCCAGCTCGACCCAAAACTAAAGAGGAGACATTTTACCAAGGTATGCCTATATAGGCTACTGTTTCTAACGTTTCAGATTGCCATATAACTTGGTACATGTAGTCCACAATATGCAAACACGAATGAGGAATTATTTTATCGTGTGATTAGGCTGTCGCCATACATTTCACATTGCCATGACAGCCGTGCTAATGTTGGAACCCATTTCATTCATGTTTCAATGTCCATTTCTCTGTTCTCAATCGTTGATGACTGAAGTGATGATAATAACCAAACCTAACCCCCCCCCCCCCCCCCCCCCCCTCCTTCCACATCCCACACCCCGGATTGTAAATAATTCAATGTATATACTCTGATGATTTTATGTGATGACTGTATTATGATGATAGTATATATCCGATAGTATATATCTGTATCATGAATCAATTTAAGTGGACCCCGACTTAAACAAGTTGAAAAACTTTTTCGGGTGTTACCATTTAGTGGTCAATTGTACGGAATATGTACTTCACTGTGCAATCTACTAATAAAAGTTTCAATCTATCAATCAATCAATTCCTCAGCATAACAGCTTATTGAGAAGGAAATAGGCATTAACACTAAACATATCCACATAGATTTTATTTGTCCAAAATATATTTTGCCCTGTCAGTTCGAATACACATCTTTTTGTTTTACAATTTAAAGTTGTATACAATTTGCCAATAAGATAGTTGCTAAAGCCAACATTAATTTAACTTATTCTTTTTTTTCTATGCTGATTTGATTAATTTCTGTCTTTATTTGTATTCTATTCATTCTGGGTTTGAATCGATAACTTTTGTCACATTGAGTATTTTATTGCTTCTTTAGAGGAGCAGACGTCTTTGTAGGCTATCAAAACACCATCATTGCCAAGCCGGCATTCCAGGTGGCTGATAAGGTTTGATGTGTTAAAGTGTGACTTTTTTTTTTTTTTTTTTTTTTTAACCTCCTTGTAGAATGTTTACAGAACATTTGGTGCAAACAGCATGCGGAAAGTCTTCCTCTGAAACAGTGAAGAAGTCCCACACAATCGACGCCATGTTTGTTTACAATGAGCACAGGGCAAGTTTAGCAAGGTGCTACGGGAGAAAAGGAGCGCTTGATTTGCCCACCCTCTAACTGCACGGGTCATCTTACCCTCCGAGCGTTTTCTTTTGCCTCATTTAACATGCTTAGATCGCTCGAGTGTCATTTGATCTACTTTTATCATGTTATGCTTGTGTAGATATCATCCTATTGCTTGAATCCAGGATGATTCAGATGATAATATCCGTATTTAACTGGCTGAGGAAATAAATCGATGTGTCGCATTAGTAAATGTACCAGGGAACATAATGGAGACAAATTGGTGCCTGAACACTCGAGGCCTTCAACTACGTGACACTCGGAGCATTGAACGCCTTTGCAGACAAACCACAACACAGGAAGAGAAGATCAGCGCGCGAGGGGATGCAGCACGACGTGTCATCCGCAGCAATTATTTCAGGGTTGGTCGCTTCTTTTAAGTCCTCGCTCAAGTGGATAGCAAATATAGTGCACCTGAAAGCGTCATCTGCAGGCCACCTCGGAGGCCATTATGTCTTTGTGGCAGGGTGCAACAAAAGTGGCAACATTTTCCATATTTTGAGGACAAAACCCAGCGGTGAGTGTTTTTATGAATGGCGGAGTGAGCGTGACTGCATGTTCTACAACTTGGCCTTCACACCAAAGCGTATTTGTTCAGTACATCATAAATGTTACTGTCTTGATTGTTTGCACTGTGATAGTCACTCAAATCAAGCATCACATGTTGCAAGACTGCGCTTCTTTACATGGCAATCAAGAATACAAATGAGTCGGTAGTCACACTGCAAAAAGCCAGTGTTCAAAAACAAGAGAAAAAAAAAAGAAAAAATGTGGGGTATTTTATTTGAACTAAGGAAAATTATCTGCCAATAGAACAAGAAAAGTTGGCTTGTCGAGACTTTCCAAAACAAGTAAAATTAGCTAACCTCGATGAACCCAAAAATACCTTAAAATAAGTATATCCTCACTAATAATAACTGTACTACTATATGAGTACATATTTTATATTGTTTCATTGAAAATAAAACAGCAAAGTCCATTTGGCTGTCATCTGTTTTAATATGAGACACAATTGTGTCAAAGTCATGATTTTTTTTTTCCGTGCTGGAAATAAGAAATTATTACTTTGAAAAAGTAGTTTTATACTTGTGAGTGTTGATGACACATATTTGCAACGGTTGATATTCTAGTTTCAAGCATGTTTTACTCAATATAGGTCATCAAATCTCAGCAACAAGCTGTAATATCTTACTGAGATCATTTAGGACCAAAACCCTTAAAACAAGTAAAACACTCTAACTTAAAATCTGTTTAGTGAGAAGAATTATCTTATCTGACAGAAAATAAGCAAATATCACCCTTATTTGAGATGTTTAATCTTACTTAGATTTCAGTTTTTGCAGTGCAGTTCCTCCTACATATGCTTTGATATTTGAGTCCTTGTGGAAAACCAACAGGTAAGAAAAGTTGGTTTTGCACATTCGGGCCCCTTTAAGCTGAGCTACATTCCAGTCTGGTGACTCCATTTGTTGTATTTTAGTGATGCTGTTAATGCTTCAACTATGTCATAGGTAATGTCTACTGAACACACATGTTCATTTATTCAATATGATGATTTGAGTTTGTATTTGTTACTGTAGTAGTAGAAAATATCTGCTGTGATTCTTATCATAATAATACATTTATGAATAATTTCCGCAATGGGTGTGTCAGGTTTTTTTTCTTATGTTCATGTATTTTATTTTATTTCCTGTCCGACACTCTTGTATTCCATTTCCTGTTCGCCTCTTTTTTTTTTTCTTTTTTTTTTACAGGTTTTTTCAGTCTGGGCGCTGGCTTCTTCACCTGTCATTGATTGGCAATCAGGACACACCTGTCCCTGGTTGCCAATTAGGATGCTATAATTGCCAGCCCTGTCCTCTGGTACTGCGACTCAGCAGTGTTGGTTTTCTGTGCACTCCCACACTGCACTAGTTTTAGGATTTGTTGAGTAGATCATCATATTAACTGCACGCCATATCTTGTCTCTACATCCTGAAGTCAACAACGCCACACCAGGTGCCTTTTTACTGGGTTGAACCCCCACCCCCCAAAATCTCTGTGCCTGTGCCTGTTAAGAAGGTTCTTTAGAGCCTTAAATTGAAAAAAAAAAAAGTAAGTGGTGTGGTCTTAAACCACAGGTGTCAAACTCAAGGCCCGGGGGTCAGTCCTGGCACGCCACGTCATTTTATGTGGCCCGAAAGCCTGGAAAAAATGGGTTTCAATAAAATACTTTTTTTATTTTTATTAAATGCATTCGTTCTTTTAAGTTTGACAGAAAAAAATGCATATTTTAAACTTTAATATTATCTGATCATGCCAATTATATTATTACATACTGTATTGCAAAACTATTTTTGTGAGATAAAAACAAATACCGTATTTTCCGCACTATAAGGCGCACCGGATTATAAAGCGCACCGGATTATAAGGCGCGCCTTCAATGAATGGCCTATTTTAAAACGTTGTTCATATATAAGGCGCACCGCATTATAAGGCGCATAGAATAGACCGGGGGTCGGCAACCCGCGGCTCTAGAGCCGCATGCGGCTCTTTAGCGCCGCCCTAGTGGCTCTCTGGAGCTTTTTCAAAAATGTGTGAAAAATGGAAAAAGATGACGGGAAAAAAAATATTTTGGGTTTTAATATGGTTTCTGTAGGAGGACAAACATGACACAAACCTCCCTAATTGTTATAAAGCACACTGTTTATATTAAACATGCTTCACTGATTCCAGTATTTGGCGAGCGCCGTTTTGTCCTACTCATTTTGGCGGTCCTTGAACTCACCGTATTTTGTTTACATATATAACTGTCTCCGACTTCCTAGGACGTGTTTTATGCCACTTCTTTTTCTGTCTCATATTGTCCACCACACTTTTAATGTTGTGCGTGAATGCACAAAGGTGAGTTTTGTTGATTTTATTGACTTGTGTGGAGTGCTAATCAGGCATATTTGGTCACTGCATGACTGCAAGCTAATCGATGCTAACATGCTATTTAGGCTAGCTATATGTACATATTGCATCATTATGCCTCATTTGTACGTATATTTGAGCTCATTTAGTTTCCTTTAAGTCCTCTTAATTCAATTCATATCTCATGACACACTATCTGTATGTAATATGGCTTTTAATTTTTTGCGGCTCCAGACAGATTTGTTTTTTGTATTTTTGCTCCAATATGGCTCTTTCAACATTTTGGGTTGCCGACCCCTGGAATAGACGCTACAGTAGAGGCTGGGGTTACGTTATGCATCCATTAGATGGCGCTGCGCTAAAGGGAATGACAACAAAACAAATAGTGATTGTACTGACACTTCTACTTGCTGCTCTCTGTTCAACAACCCACTGTTCCAGTTTGTCCTCCAACTGTAGCCATCTCGCTTTGTTCCCTCGGAAACTCTGTTTAGTCTTCTTTACTTGGCACAGGTCATCATGTTGCTTCTTCCACTTCCGCACATTGATTCGTTAATGTTAAATTCTCTTGCTGCTGCTCTATTCCCGTGTTCTACTGCGTGGCTGATCGCCTTGAGTTTAAACACTGCGTCGTAAGCGTGTCTCTTAATAGGAGCCATTTTTGGGTCTTTACATAAAGTTTAGGTCTCGCAACCACGGTAAGCAGCCGCCGACTTCGTTTTCTCCCGTAGAAGAAGAAGTGCGCTTCTTCTTCTACGGGGGAAAATGAAGTCGGCGGCTGCTTACCGTAGTTGCGAGACCTGTTGTGGCTGAATATTGGTCCATATATAAGGCGCACCGGATTATAAGGCGCACTGTCAGCTTTTGAGAAAATTGGAGGTTTTTAGGTCGGCCTTACAGTGCGGAAAATACGGTAGTTACATTTCTGCTTGTCACCTTTATTTATGATTTTAAAGCAAGTTATACATAAAAAAAATCTAATAATGAAATGCATATGCATTTCGATTAATCATGATTAATCACAGGTTAATGCAGGCCTGGGCAATTATTTTGACTCGGGGGCCACATTTAGAGAAAAAAATGTGTCTGGGGGCCGGTATATCTATTTTCAGGAACACTAATACAAAACCTTACAATAATGTCTGATTGAATGCTAAAAACGTTATGACAGTCCGCCTTAAAAAACGTAATGGAATTTTAATTTTTTTTCTATGAACGATAAAACACTGAATATTGACAAAATATGAATGTCACACCCCCTTTTGATCGACATATTTTACAATCAAGTGAAAGGCACCTACAATCTGATACATCTGCTATTTGCTGAATTTCCCACAGGGATCAATAAAGTACTTTCTATTCTATTCTATACATCACTAAGCTTTAGAACTTTGGTGTGAAAATCTCCTTCCGCGTCTGTTGAAACGCTTCCCGCCCACACTGCTTGGTGCCTCGTCTGAGCTGCTGTGACGTAGATTACCATAGTAACTAATTAGATGACCATAGTAACTAATTAGATTACCATAGTAACTGGTATATCATCCATAAGCACAGATTCCAACCATTGAACTACTTTGTATAGTTGAAGATTTACGGTCATTAGAAAACATGACTGCACATCATAATGGCAGCTACAATTTCCATCTTAAAGATATAAAAAAAATATTTGGGAATGTCCGGCGGGCCAGATTGAAAAGCTCAACGGGCATGTGGCCCCCGGGCCTTAATTTGCCCAGGTCTGGGTTAATGTATGATGTATAATGTAAATACATTTGTAAAAAGCGGCCCTCTGAAAGCAGCCATTATTGTGATGTGGCCCTCGATGACACCCCTGTCTTAAACTTTTGATTTGCTGATATCAGCCTATTTCAGTTGAATGCTTGTTTTCAGTAAAATTCTTACGTTATTTTTTGTCTCGCTCTCATTTCTTCTTCTTGCGTTTTGAAGCTCCATTCAAAATTGTAAGATCTAACACTGGAAAAATATAAATTCTTGCAATTTTGAAAGGGTCTTAAAATTTCACTACGGAGTCTATGCTGTCACTTTTGCATATTGTTTATTATTCATTGTTAGGTTTCCTTAAAAATCAACAATGAAAAAGCCGTTGCTACCTGAGTTCTGTTGTTTGAGGTCATGTTGACATGAGCAACAGACCACACAGGAAGCCATTTGTCTCATGCATCCGTCAAGCGAGTATATTATATAACTGACAGTCAGCGAAATACTTTGAAAGTATTTTTATTATTTTTACTGGTGAGCTGTTTCAAACACTTCACTGCACCTCATGTGGCGAAATAACTGAACCAAATTAATAGAAACCAGTGCAGTCCTAAAAGTGCTAACAAAAAAAAAAGTGGTTGAATTCGAAGTTCAAATAAAAGTTTCTTTGTGTTGCTCAAGCGAAAAAAATGTCATAACCAACGAACCAGAAATGTCACTAAACATGAGAAAGGCTGCTCGCGGCAATATGAATAATACATTAAATATCAATTACATACCAAATAAATCCTAACATAAACACATTTATTGTACAAGAAGCAATACCCATTACATATGTCAGCTGTCTTTAAATAATTAAAATGAGCTTTTAATTTATTCTAGTAGTTTTTCTATGAAAAATGATCAAATCTGGCAATTAAGTATGTATTAAAAATGAATCCTGCCTGCATAATTAAGGCACAACAATAGGATTTTTGTATTGTTAATACAGTACTGCGATATAATTATATAATCAATTACTATTATGAACATTTTTGTAATAATCATTTTTGATTCATGTGTATAATTTTACTTTGTATATACTTTACAGCAGGGGTATACAACTGGCAGTCCAGGGGCCAAATCAGGCCAAATGACGGCGTGGCGTAGTGGGTAGAGCAACCGTGCCAGAAACCTGAGGGTTGCAGGTTCGCTCCCCGCCTCTTACCATCCAAAAAATCGCTGCCGTTGTGTCCTTGGGCAGGACACTTCACCCTTTGCCCCCGGTGCCGCTCACACCGGTGAAATGAATGATGAATGAATGGTAGGTGGTGGTCGGAGGGGCCGTAGGCGCAAACTGGCAGCCTCGCTGCCGTCAGTCTACCCCAAGGCAGCTGTGGCTACAAATGTAGCTTACCACCACCAGGTGTGAATGAATGATGGGTTCCCACTTCTCTGTGAGCGCTTTGAGTATCTAACAATAGAAAAAGCGCAATATAAATTTAATCTATTATTATTAAATGACACCATACGAGCCCCCGAGTTCAAAACTTGGTAGAGAATTTTTTTTTTAGGCATGGTGTTCCTGGGATTAAAGGCCTCACCTTTTCTCCTTCAAACATATTGCTGGGTATTGTGGCCAAACAGCTACATTTTTGTTTCATCTGACATCACATGGACACAGATAAGAGCTTCTGGAGGAAAGTTCTGTGGTCAGATGAAACAAAAATTGAGCTGTTTGGCCACAATACCCAGCAATATGTTTGGAGGAGAAAAGATGAGGCCTTTAATCCCAGGAACACCATGCTTACCATCAAGCATGGTGGTGGTAGTATTATGCTCTGGGCCTGTTTTGCTGCCAATGGAACTGGTGCTTTACAGAGAGTAAATGGGACAATGAAAAAGGAGGATTACCTCCAAATTCTTCAGGATAACCTAAAATCATCAGCCCGGAGGTTGGGTCTTGGGCGCAGTTGGGTGTTCCAACAGGACAATGACCCCAAACACACGTCAAAAGTGGTAAAGGAATGGCTTAATCAGGCTAGAATTAAAGTTTTAGAATGGCCTTGCCAAAGTCCTGACTTAAATGTGTGGACAATGCTGAAGAATCAAGTCCATGTCAGAAAACCAACACATTTAGCTGAACTGCACCAATTTTGTCAAGAGGAGTGCTTTAAAAATTCAACCAGAAGTTTGTGGATGGCTACCAAAAGCGCCTTATTGCAGTGAAACTTGCCAAGGGACATGTAACCAAATATTAACATTGCTGTATGTATACTTTTGACCCAGCAGATTTGCTCACATTTTCAGTAGACCCATAATAAATTCATAAAAGAACCAAACTTCATGAATGTTTTTTGTGACCAACAAGTATGTGCTCCAATCACTCTATCACAAAAAAATAAGAGTTGTAGAAATTATTGGAAAACGCAAGATAGCCATGACATTATGTTCTTTACAAGTGTACGTAAACTTTTGACCGCTACTGTATATACATATTCCGAGCGGGATGATGTCACGTCATCGACGGGAAAATGCATTTTTAGACAATATGATTTGCCTGAGTGGCTAGGAAACACCGAGTGTAGCAAGAAAAAGGATTAGAAAGGACAGATTTAAAAAAAATTATAATAAAGAAAAAAAAATATATATATATATTTTTTTTTTAACTTGGGACTTCCTGCGGGCCGTGATTTGGAGACCCCTGTTTTACAGTCTTGCAACTTTGCTGCATATGCATATTCTTTCTATCTCTTCTCCTTGACATGCAGACCATCCCCTGAATGTCCCTTCACGTGAGGGACGCTCATGTTAAAGTGTCACTTTTTTCAGAAAAGCTCATCATGGAGCAGAAGGCTCGTTACAATCCCATCCTGGACAGAAGCACAGCCATAACTTGGCAGGGTGACTGCTATGTGTATCTTCAGTCCACTTCCTGCTCGCCACCGTCCAAGACACAACCCCCAGGTGAGGCATTCCAATTCAAGACGTTATCCAAAATGATGATTTTAATGTTCCCCCCCCCAAACTAGCTCTCGACTGGGTCCAAACCCACCAAGACCATCTGCGGCGCTTCACCAGCGCCCCGTTCCTGCAGGGCTTGTTGCGACACTTGAGAAAGACGCACCTGCTGAGTTCCACCGAAGAGAGTCGGATCAAAGAAGCGGGTCGATTGGCTGAGCAGGTCAACATGCTCATCACTAACGTCTGCGCCAGAAAAGACTCGCACGCTTCTGAAGCCATCAGAGACTTCACAGAGGGCTCCGATTCTCCAGCGGCACAACTCATCAAGAACTACGGTGAGCAGTTGGACTATGTGGACAACCACAATGTATCCCGTCTGGTTGTTGATAACATCGCGTATGCACGAGTGCGAAAGAAGATTGTCTTCTTTTTTTTAAAAATATTTATTGATTTATTTGATATGGAAATCAAATAAATAAAAAATTTAAAATTACAAATTTTTAAAATTTTTAATTTTTTTATTTTTTTTAAATTTTAAATATTTAATTTTTAAAAATTAAAAAATAAAAATTACAGGTGCTGAAAAAACAGGCAGTTGTTTTTTTTTTTTTTCCCCTCTAAATCTAAGAAAAACATGAGGTCCTTAAGCCATAGGGATTTCCACTCCAATCAAATCCCTTTACGAGCTATTAATGATGCAAAGGCGATACTATCCCTAAAAGTCTGTGTGGAGGTTTCTCCCTTCCGGGTTCTTCGGACCACCAAGCACGGACATGACAGTTCCTTTCAGGGTTCTTTATTTTGCAATAAATTGTTTTTGGTGTGCTTTTCAGCAATTGTCTCTGCGTTGGTCTGTCTCGCTCTCCCTCTCGCTCTCGCTCGTGCTCCAACCCCACCTCCTCTCTCCTCCCCGGCTGCTGCCTTTTAACAGAGCGACAGGTGATTAGATAAGCAGGCTCAGGTGGGCCTTCTACGCAACTGCCACCGATCTCAAAAGCCGGTCCTGGCACACCCCGCTTCGCTGCAGGTCCGCAGGCCACGCCACCCTCCACAGTCTGCTTAATTTGTTGATAGTTTGGTGGAATTCCAAAAATAACAATTCTGCACAAGGCGTCAATTTAAAATTTAGTGCATCTGCAAGATGTTTAAAAAGTTCAAAAGTATTAATCCAGTAAGCTTTCATAATTTATTGTCTTCTGATGATATGTTCTTACACTTCTGAGTCTCATTTGCAGATAGTATATAGTACAATATACAGAGGGCCTCTGGGTCCACTTAAATAGTAACACTGTGTAAGTAATCTTACTCTTGATTTTAATCATATTCAACAATCATATCTAACCTACTTACAGTTTATAACCTCGTCAAGTTATATAAAACCATGTGTTAATCACAAATAATATTATTTATTTATCACATACATCTTAGGCTCAGGTCAGGCTGATTAGAAAAATAAGTAGTAACTAAATTTACAGTACAAGAAAGGACGGAAAATACATGTACCTCCAATTATGTTGTGATAAAATTAATAAACTAAAATAACGAATATGTTTCTTAACTAAATTGTCAGTAAAATTAAAGTGCAAATGAAAATACATCTTCACCACTTTAGTCATAATTTCTGCGTTTCAGAAACTTCTTTGACTTAAGCTCCAGACTTTGTCTGTTTGTTTGATATTGTCATTACTGCCACAAGTGGTGGAAAAGTGTATTACAACTAAGTACGGACCATAGCTGAGAAACAGATATTTTTTGGCGGCCTTCTGGGGGGACAATTTCAGCCTGTCTGCGGTTTTCGCTGGCTGTCATTCACTCCAAGCACGGGAAAGAAGCACCTCATACTCACTTGTGATTGGACAAAGCGCGCAGTTCTCAGTCACATGTCGACTTTCAATATGATTTGCATATTTATAAGGGGGCGTGGCCAGGGCGCAGTCTGGGCGTGCCAAGCCAAGCAACCTCCTGCAACCGATTCCGAGTAGATTGCAACGTAACAAAGAAATGTGCTTGGATTTGTGCGTACATCTGAATTTTTCGCCATTTTCTGGATTTGAACTTATGTCGTTTTTTAGTAGGAAAGCTACGCAACTGTTGTTACATGAGGCCCAGAAACTACTAAGATCCAAATATCAAGTGCTAAAGAGCGTGTGCAAACTATAAAATTGCATGTAGTAATCGTGGGCATGTTGCATGTGATCTATTAAGACTGCATGAACAAGCAACACAGATTTATAATTTGTAACACCTTTTCTACTATATAGCTTTGTGTGTATTATCAGGTTTTAATACATGCAAACCTTCAGAAGATAACAAGTGCAAAAGTGGTGCAAACTGCCCCATTTAAATGAGGATTTTGCATGCACTACCGGCATTATGTGCCTATGAAAACACTCATTTCCCTCCAAATTATTAGGTTCTCCAACATGTTGGCTTTTGCAATGTTGAACAAGCAGCACACATATATAATTTGTAACACCTTTTCTGCAACATAGAATCAAAATCTATAGACAACAGAAACTATTTTTAGCGTGCTGATACAACACAGCAGCGCATTTATGCGTCTGGAATGATCCAAATGCAAGAAAATGCATATTGCAATTTTTTCCACATGTAGATATCCATCCATCCATTGTCTACCACTTGTCCGTCTCAGGATCGCAGGGGTGTTGGAGCCTATCACAGTTGCACTCTGGCGGAAGGCGGTGTACACCCTGGACAAGTTGTCCCCCTTAATCGCAGGGCCAACACAGATAGACATGTTACATCAACTTACAACTAGTTGAATGACACCTCTGTCATGGTCTGAGGAGGTCTGTATCGCTAAGCAACTTTGAGGAGTGTGGCAGGAACCCTGCCACACAAAAACTTTTCCCATTCCCCCTTTTCCAATTCGTTAAAAAGACGCAGGTCAATGCGAACGCATACGTGCAATTACTGCTGTCTTGGCAGAAGCTCCAAAACAACAACAACAAAAAATAAGTTTTGTCTGATGAGACAAAAAAAAGAAAAGGGGAGGCGACTCGGAAAAAAGGACAGTCAAAGATCAACATTGGCCCGGCTTTCACTCGTTGGCTTGAGCTCAAAGATGGGGAGGGATTTCAGACCGATGCTGCCTTGGCTCTGTTCCTGCTGGACTAGTAAATAATTTTCGATGCTCAAATCAACATGCTAATGCTAATGTTTGCATAGTAGCAATAAATAGCCACCAGCTTGATAATTTGCAGTTACACACTCAGTGCATCTGCATGCACTAAAAAAAGCATCCTACAACCCATGTTCGGTTTTTGAAAAGTCGGACTAACACACCTGGATTATGTGATTGAAAACCAGATCCCTCGATTGATTGATTGATTGATTGATTGATTGAAACTTTTATTAGTAGATTGCACAGTACAGCACATATTCCGTACAATTGACCACTAAATGGTAACACCTGAATACGTTTTTCAACTTGTTTAAGTCGGGGTCCACGTTAATCAATTCATGGTCATCCTACAACCCATGTTCGGTTTTTGATAAATCGGACTAACACACCTGGATTATGTGATTGAAAATCAGATCCCTCAACCGCCGGAGGGGACCGTTCGTATGGTGCTTGCACCAGTCTCATCGCATGGGACATAACCCGTAGGCAGATACCATTCAATAAAAAACATGGGCAACAATTGTAATGAAGATGAGACTGTTTATCTTCTTCACAAAGCAAAAGAACAGAACATTTTGAAGTGCATCGATTGGAGAGAAAAAGAAGCAGAGATGAATTTAAGATGGTAGGTAAGACAATGTAGAATGTCGGCTTCAGTCAGACTCCTGAACGAAATACAAATGAGAGTAAAGAGAATGAAGTAGGTATAATAAAGGCGAATAACAAAGTGTACACAAACCTTCCCAGGCTGCATTTTGGCATGCTAAACTGATTAATAATAAGTCTGTATTTCACACAACTGGCAGGATAGTCCAGAACAATAGCAACTTCATCTGGAACGGTCTTTTCCTTCGGATTCAAAACTCCTTCCATCAATCCACAGAGCTATAAATGAGCTTTCATGCTTCGGACCTACACTACCGTTCAAAAGTTTGGGGTCACCCAAACAATTTTGTGGAATAGCCTTAATTTCTAAGAACAAGAATAGACTGTCAAGTTTCAGATGAAAGTTCTCTTTTTCTGGCCATTTTGAGCGTTTAATTGACCCCACAAATGTGATGCTCCAGAATCTCAATCTGCTCAAAGGAATGTCGGTTTTGTAGCTTCCGTAACGAGCTAAACTGTTTTCATATGTGTGAACATGATTGCACAAGGGTTTTGTAATCATCAATTAGCCTTCTGAGCCAATGAGCAAACACATTGTACCATTAGAACACTGGAGTGATAGTTGCTGGAAATGGGCCTCTATACACCTATGTAGATATTGCACCAAAAACCAGACATTTGCAGCTAGAATAGTCATTTACCACATTAGCAATGTATAGAGTGTATTTCTTTAAAGTTAAGACTAGTTTAAAGTTATCTTCATTGAAAAGTACAGTGCTTTTCCTTCAAAAATAAGGACATTTCAATGTGACCCCAAACTTTTGAACGGTAGTGTACATCCGCATAGCCATCAAAAACGTAATACTTGTAATTTGTGCCAATATTACAGCAGATTTCAGGTACTACAGAGCTACGCTGTTTACTTGTATGGAGCCATGGTTGCCTGGTGTGACATCATAGGTCAACCCAGAAAAGCCTTACATTTATCCACGCTAAAAGGAAGTAGGCGCCCCTCAGTGTACGGGAGGCACACAGCGTATGACCAATAGTCGCATTAGAGAGTGTGCATGGACAATTGGACTTCACATGTAGGTGTGAAAAGCCAAAAAAATTTACTATTTGAGAAATCAGAGCCATTTAGTGCATGGAAACGTAGTGACTGACACGACCAGCCACGCAACAAACTCAAAAGGACTGTATGAAGAAAAAACAATGCAATGACTGCGAACCACAAATATAAAGTTTGAGTAAAATATGTGGGGTCCTACTGTGGAAAGATCAGTCATTCTGAATCATCATAGTATTATCGTGTCAGTTTGTGTGTACTGTATGTGACAGTAGTTTCTTACGATTTACGACGCTATGCGCTGATCTTCATGGGAAATGTGGTCTTCCTTCGGGCAAAACACTACAGCTTTTGTCCACTAGCGCTGCCAAAATCAACAAAAACTTAAGTGGGGCCTAAACATTCAAAAATTATGTTACGCTATTGAATGGAGACAAGTCAAACACTGCGGCCAGGCGGAAAAACGGACGCTCAGGCTGAAGCTTGCCCTTTTAGACGGCCCACAAGATTTTCTTTTTGGGGCTGTTACTTTCCAAAATTGACTGACAGCACGCAGCAGCTAACCAACCATCAGTCATATGCGAAGTAAGAGCAAGTAGGCCTCCACACAGCAATATGAACCACAAACAAGAAAGACAAAATATTGTACTCCATTCAAAGATCGCGATCGACTAGCCAAACTTTGAGACTTTACTGGTAAATCCGTAAAATATTAGGTAAAATAAATGAAATATGACGTTAGCGCCCACATGAATGACTCAATGTGTTCTTCCTCTGTAGATTCTATGTTGAAGGACCATAAAGAGAACCTTCTGCGATGCTACGAGCATCGGAGAGACAGCAGCCCCAAACGAAACTTCCCCTCCAGAGACTTACTTCTGGTGGAGGGACTTTCCGACTTGCAGCAGAAGGAGCACGACCTGACTCAGGTGGGAGCCACTCGTGGTAGGAGGAGGAATCATCTCAGAGAGCTTAGCCTCAACCGACTCTTGGAACCCCTCACGAGGGTGAGCTTACCTCCGAGGGTCTCCCTCACAATCGGAGTAGGTGGAATCGGCAAGACCACGAGGGTCCGGGACTTCATCCTACAGTGGACTCAAGGATCGATCTGTTCCAATGTCAGCTTTGTCTTGCCTTTCACTTTTTCTGAGCTGAACTTCTTGGAGAAGCTCTCAGCGGAAAGGTTGGTAAGGATGGCGTTCCCGCATTTAAGCGACCCTGGTCTAATCCTGAGCAGCTCCTGCCGGACGTTGCTCATATTTGATGGCTTGGATGAGTTCCGCTGCACTTTGAATTTCTCCAATGCTCCCCCCTGTGAGGACCCAAAGAAGGAAGTGCCCATCGAGGACTTGGTGACGAACATTATTCGAGGGAATCTTCTTCCAGGTGTGGCTTTATGGGTGACCTCCAGACCTAAAGCAGCTTCACTCATTCCGGGAGGATTAGTGGACAGGGTGACTGAGGTACCAGGATTTAGCCCAAATGACATCCAGGTTTTCCTAAACCATCACATCCCTGAGTCGGATTTTGCCCATAACATTTGGACACACTTGCAGTGCCATAAAAACTTGATGGTGTTTTGCTACACGCCGTATTTCTGCTGGGTGGTGGCGGACACCATGAAGTATCTCCTCCAAGATGGTGTGGAGGAACACCTTCCAAGGACTTGCACGGAGCTCTATGCCCACTTTTGTTGCATGAAGGCAGAATCGGGCGAGCCGAGAGGAAGGGAGCCTCTTAAAGTGGAGACGCTGAACGGGAGCAATCGTAAGCTGCTCGGGAATCTTGGGCGTCTTGCCTTTTATGGACTCCTAAAATATAAATACACTTTCAGCGAGCAGGACCTGAGAGCCTACGGGATAGACCCGCTCTTGACTCCCAATAGCCTCGCCGCCGGACTGATTATTCGAGACGAGGCGGTTTTATGCACAACGTATCGCTTTACTCATTTAACCCTGCAGGAGTTTCTTGCGGCCACGTTTTACTTCGTCTCATCCAAGCGAGCCATTTTTGACCTGTTCTCCGAGAGCACCATGTCCTGGCCCAAAATTGGTTTTCACAATCACTTCAAAAGTGTCATTCAGCGCTCGCAACAAGCTGAGGATGGACATCTGGATGTGTTTGCTCGCTTCCTCTCGGGCCTCCTGTGTCCACTCTCGCCTCTGGCTGGGCTTTTGGGCAAAGACGATGGCAGCCAGAGGTCATGGGCAGCAGGCTTTGTACACAACCTCTTGGACGGCGGCCATGCTCTGGTGTCCCAGCGTGCCGTCAACTTGGTGTATTGTTTGCAGGAGATGCAACACGCAGAGATACTGCGGGCCGTGGAAGATGACTTGAGGCTCGGGAGCCTGGCGGGGAAGCTAACGCGCGCTAATTGTGTGGTGCTGGGCTACTTGCTGCATGTTTCTCCAGAGTGCGGCGAACAAACAAACCTCACAGCGTCCCTCAACTATACCACTGTCAAATGTTTGTTGCAACAGTTGCTCTACTGCCGCCATCTCAGGTTAGCTCAAACACACGCAGTGATGGAAGACACCTCTACTGTACATCAAATATATATATATATATATATATATATATATATATATATATATATATATATATATATATATATATATATATATATATATATATATATATATATATATATATATAGTCAAGGTTTCTGTGGTTTATCCGTTATACAGTGCTCAATACCAGGGTAGAGCGGAATATATGTTAGGTAAGGAAAAAACACAAGAGGCTATGTCATCCCTACAAGCCTGTTCCGCAGGTTTCCCCTGACGAGCAGGGAAGCCTATGAAACAGGCTTGTAGGGATGATATAGCCTCTTGTGTTTTTTCCTGACCTAACGTATATATATATATATATATATATATATATATATATATATATATATATATATATATATATATATATATATATATATATATATATATATAGCACTGGTTTGGTTTATTCGAAACATGCGAGCAGCATTAAAATATCTATACACCAATGTCTAGAAAGGAGTGTATAGGAAGATGACAAAACTGATCATTTGGTTACTTTCTGTTGTCCAGTAACAATTGTTTGATTATATTAATTACATGTTTTAATTAAATAATTATAATAACGATACAAATGTGTAATTGTAAAGTTTTTAGAGTTTTTAGGTGGCTTATTTAGTAACGAAATACAAATCAAAGCAAAAAAGTTGATAGAAAAATATTGTGCTAATGATACCTTAATTCAATAATAAAATCCAGAAATGGATAATACAATATAATGATAAATAAATATAACAATAAAAATACAACAATATTAAATGATAGAAAAATTAAACATGATATCAATATTGAATAATGAAAATGACAAGTAAGTACAGCAGTAAAACTCAGAATTCTTGTATAATTAATAAAGTAATACCAAGGATATTATAGATAAAACTGGCGTTAACATGCTATAATAGTCAGGAACATGTGTAATAAATGATAGGTAATGCCTTATGAAATAATTAGATCAATTCCTTTTTCATTATATTTAATCAGACATTGAATCACAATTTGCATTAATTATAAAACCTCATGACCAATGTGTTCAAAAATTCATACAAAAAACCCTGAAAGATGTAGACTAGAGTATACTTCATATTCTTTAATGCAAGCAAACGTCCCAGCTTTTTATGAGCGACAACTTAACAAATAGTAATGCCTTTCATCTATTTCTTGGACCCTTTTATTTGTCATCTTTTGTAATAATAATAATTAATAATTAATATTAGCGTAGTACCTCAACGGAGCTCTTAACTCAAAACACATGTATCTTAAATGAATGTCTCCAATAAAATAAATAAAATAAATGCAGGCTCCAGCATCCCCTGCGACCCCAAAAAGGACAAGCGGTAGAAAATGGATGGATGGATGGATGGATGGATGGATGGATGGATGGAAGTTTCATTTGTTTATACGGACATTAAGGAGATCCATCATCATACGGCGTATTTGTTTTGTACACGATCAAACCAATGCTCTGTATTATATTTTAAAATATTTATAGGCTATTATAAAGAAAGAAAGTAAAATACCTCCCACAACAAAGAAGTAATTTATATTTTGACACAACAGGTTAGAAAGTAATCACTTCAAAGACGATGTCATGGAATTACTGGGAAGCCTCCTGAGCGCCAAAGACTGTCACATTCACAAAATAAGGTAAGTCAATTAAAATTGCAACACTGTTATCACGTGTGTGGCAATTACTCAATTAATATGGACATTTTTTGTAAAGGGAATAATATAATAGGAATATCAGTAACGCCTTCCATAGAGCACGTACTCTGGTAAACATGACAGGTGTTGCCAACCATCCCTTGAAAAACAAAATAGCAAAAGTAAGTTTCCCTTATTGAACCTAAAAAGGACGTATTTTTTTTTCTGTATTACTGTGAAAATGAAAAAATAGTCCTTTTTTTGTGTCAGTGGAATAAACTAATGATTGTGATCTTGGTATAGTTAGTTCCTTTGTGAACATAATCAATGGGAATCAAATGTACCATTTTCTTTTTTGCCTTTTTTATACAAACCACTATATATAATTATTGCTGCTGATTGCGACTGGTCAAAAAACAACACTTAACAATTACAATCTAGTGGTGAGCCTGATTAGGAGATTGTGAGGGTGAAGGTGCAGCTGCTGTTGATGGATGTTTTAATTATAGAATGTTTTTTTCTCTCTCTCTCTGTAACAGTCTAGCAGACAATGATATCGGCAATAAAGGTGTACGAGCGCTGAGTCGAGGCCTCATGGTGAACCGGACCCTAACGTCTCTCAAGTGAGCCTCCTTGTTGTTAGATTTGCAATGAAATTTGTATTTCATTTTATTATTATTATTATTATTTTTAAATTATTATTATTTTTGTTTAATCTTATTATTTATTTGTGTGTGGCGTCGCGCGGGTCTCGCTTCCTGTTGGGTGGGGTCCGTGCCCGTGTGGCCCGACCTTGCGCTGTGGGGTCTCTGTTGGCGACTTGATGTGGTGGCGGCGCGGCGCCCGTGTCTGGTCTGGATACTGTGTCTCGGTTGTTTGGGCGGTGGTGTGTTTGTGCGGGTTTGGGTTGGGGTGGTGGGGTCTTTTGGTGGGGGGTGTTGGTGTCTCTTGTTTGCGTGTTGGCGTTTGGGCTTGCTGGCGGGCTGGCGCTGGCTGGTCTCTGTGATCCTGTTGGCGTGTGGTTGCCGGTCGCGTTTTTTTTTTTTGATCGCTTTGATTTGATTGGATGGTGCTGGCTGTCTGGGAGTGTTGTGGCTGCTGTTTCTGCTGCCGTTTGTTTGTGGTGTGGGCGCCCGTGGCTGCTGGGTCTGGTGCAGGGGGGTGGCTGATGTGGTGACTTGTGGCAGCGCGCGCGCGTGGTGGTTATCGGGGCTGACAAACTGTGTATATGTATGTGTATGTGTGTGTGTGTATGTATGTATGTATATATATGTGTATGTGTATGCATGTGGATGTGTGTGTATGTGTACATGTGTATGTTTATGTGTATGTATATATATATGTATGTATATTTCTGGGGGTACGTTCTGGGCCTGCCTGTCGGGTGGGGGTCGGCGCCTCAGGCTACTGCATCCGGACTGCGTGTCTGGAGCTCCTGGGTCCCACCGTCCATCCCTTCCGGGTGCCCGTCTTGGTTGGGGCCTGCTGGGTCTGGTCCCTGCGTCTACTGTGGTAGCTTGGTGCTGCAGGGTATTCCGAGGTGCTGCGAGTTGGCCAGTTGTTGGGGTAGCGACCTTGTGTGTCAGCATGTCTGTGATCTTCTTTTAATTCTTTTTTTTTTTTTTTTTTTTTTTATAAATAGATTTAATTATTTATTTATTCTTATTTTTTTAATATATTTTATTAATATTATTATTATTATTATTATGTATTTATTTATTTTATTTATTTATTCCCCTACCTCAGGGGGGGACTCGGCGGGGCGGTTGCTGGTTGTTCCATCTCCATCGTTGGGGTCCCTGCGGGTGGGGTGGGTGGTTCCTGTGGCCCCGTGCTGGGTGGTCCTGTGGCGGCCGGCTTGGGTGGGGTGGCCGTGGGCTGGCCTCGCCGCGCTCTCCGGGGGTGGGGGGGGGGGCTCGTGGGGGCCCTGTTGCCGGTGGGGCGGGGGCGGTCTTCCCGTCCGGTTGCGGGGGGTCTCCGGGCCCCTCGGGCGGGGCGTTCCGCCTTTCTGTCCGTGTGGGGTGTGGTCTCTCGCTGGCTTGGGGTCTGGCTGCCCCCTGCTTTTCTCGTGCCTTGTCCTCTGCCGGGTGCGTCTGTCTGCGGCCTGCTGCCGGCCCTTGTGGGCGGCGCGGTGGGCCAGGCTCTGGGGTTCCTGTCGCTGTCCGGCTTGGCTGCGTGGGGGCGGTGGCCCCTGGTTCCCTGGGCACCGCACCTACTGTTTGTGGGATGGGCTCTCGGGGAGGCTGGGGCCGTACTCTGGCTCCCGCACACACTGGGAGTCAAATGTATTGTACATGCAAATTCACATATACTCACACACATACATACAGACATACATAGCTACCTACGCTCCCACATACATATACAAATAAATACAGTACATATTTACACACTCAAAGTTCGTACATCCACACACACATTCATTATACAAACATACTGTATACACATACTGTACATATACATTCACTGTACAAACACACACATACATATACTGTACATATACATTCACTGTACAAACACACATATACACATACTGTACATATACATTCACTGTTCAAACACACTTACTGTATACACATACTGTACATATACATTCGCTGTACACACATATACACATACTGTACATATACATTCACTGTACAAGCACACATATACACATACTGTACATATACAAGTACATATGCACACATACACTCATGCACATAATCACGTTTCATCAAACATATATTAACGTTGTTGCCCTAGAGTAAACTGGGTATAACACATGGCACACTGACAAAGCTTAACCTATTTTCACTATAACAATCTACAAGGTTAATGTAGGTTGCTTCTCTTTCTTCCCCTCCATTTTTCTGCATTCTTTCGTATCTCAAGTTATCATTACGTATATGTATTGTTGCATTTGAACAATTGTATTGTTGATAATAAAGGTAAAGTATTGGTATTGTTTATTATCAATAGCACTATTTCTATTGGTATTCATATTGCTCCATTTTTAGTGTAATAATGCTCATTGTCATTTCTGTATTTTTTTTATTTTTTTTTCGCTAACTGCTTATTTGCTATTACTTTTACCGTCATATTTGTACATGTCGTATTTGCTGATGTTGCTCTGTTGTTGTTGTCGTTGTTGTGTTTGCTGTTGTTGTTTTTGTCTCTCTGTCTAATCCCCCTCTTGTCCCCACAATTCCCCCCTCTGTCTTCCTTTTTCTCTCTTTCTATCCCCTCCTATAATATAAATACATTTAATAAAGTCAAAATACAAGTAAGGCAACAAGAGAAGTATCCTACACTTCTCTTTTGTAAAGTAAATCTGAACAGCCGATATGGGCATCTACATCTGCTATATGATTTGCCCGAGAAGCTGGGCAGGACATTATAAAAAAAAAAGAAAAAAAAAGAAAAAGAAAAAAAAAAAAAAAGATTTGCAAACAGTGCTTACAGTTAAGAGACCACATTTTGTGTCATATTTTAAAAGCCCTTTCAGCCGTGTTGAATGAACATTGGTGGAGGATCTTCAATTTTAAAATGTCAGAATGGTCATGTATGTTCATTTAAATTAGCCTGAGGCTGAAGATGAATAAAATTCAATCATTTTAACATAAACTCATTCACTCTTTAAGTTAAGTTTTAATTTAGACTAACATCATTTCATTACATTTTTAAATATTTGTCCACCAGATGATATTTCCCATTCAAACAAAGCATGTAGCAAAATGGCTCACCTTTTACTGTTGTTATGCAAAGGTGCCTTGATAATGAAATGGCGTGGGCTTTAAAATTGGGGCGACGTGTCTCAGATGGTAGAGCGTTCGCCGGCTGTCCAGAAACTTGAAGGTTACTGGTTCAAATCCAGCTTCCCTCATCCTCGTCACTGCCGTTTTGCCCTTGGGCAAGACACTTCAATCACTTTGCTCCCCAGGCCACCCACACTGGTGAAAATGGGTTTCTCAATGTAAAACACTTTGAGTCATTAGCGAAAAAGCCCTATATCAGGGGTCGGCAACCCAACATGTTGAAAGAGCCATATTTGACCATCCATCAATCCATCCATCTTCTTCTTCCGCTTATCCGAGGTCGGGTCGCGCGGGCAGCAGCCTAAGCAGAGAAGCCCAGACTTCCCTCTCCCCAGCCACTTCGTCCAGCTCCTCCCGGGGGGTCCCGAGGCGTTCCCAGGCCAGCCAGGAGACATAGTGTCCTGGGTCTTCCCCGTGGCCTCCTACCAGTCGGAAGTGCCCGAAACACCTCCCTAGGGAGGCGTTCGGGTGGTATCCTGACCAGATGCCCGAACCACCTCATCTGGCTCCTCTCGATGTGGAGGAGCAGCGGCTTTACTTTGAGCTCCCCCCGGATGGCAGAGCTTCTCACCCTATCTCTAAGGGAGAGCCCCGCCACCCGGCGGAGGTAACTCATTTCGGCCGCTTGTACCCGTGATCTTGTCCTTTCGGTCATAACCCAAAGCTCATGACCATAGGTGAGGATGGGAACGTAGATCGACCGGTAAATTGAGAGCTTTGCCTTCCGGCTCAGCTCCTTCTTCACCACAACGGATCGATACAGCGTCCGCATTACTGAAGACGCCGCACCGATCCGCATGTCGATCTCACGATCCACTCTTCCCTCACTCGTGAACAAGACTCTGAGGTACTTGAACTCCTCCACTTGGGGCAAGATGTCCTCCCCAACCCGGAGATGGCACTCCACCCTTTTCGACCAAAAATACAAAAAACGTATCTGTCTGGAGCCGCAAAAAGTAAAAAAAAAGTAAGGGTTATAATGAAGGCAACACATTAAGTTAGTGCCTCAGAGGGTGAGATAACTCCTGGAAATTACTGACTTAACACCATACTTGCCAACCTTGAGACCTCCAAATTCGGGAGATTTGGGGGGACGGGGGTTTGAGGTGGGCGGGGCCGGGGGGGCGGGGTTAAAGGGGGAGGAGTATATTTATAGCTAAAATAAATACTTGACTTTCAGTGAATTCTAGCTATATATACATATATGTATTTTATTATATATATATACATATAAATAAAATGAATACTTGAATTTCAGTGTTCATTTATTTACACATATACACACATAACACTCCTCTCTATTCATTGTTGTATTTGAAAGTGCAATGCTTTGCAGCCAGTAGCACAGCCTTTGAAGGAGCTTAGGTATGGGCAGTGTAATATTCTGGGTTGGAGTCAATAATCAGGCGAGGTGACGAAGTTACGTCTCTTTACTTTATACTTCAGAACTGACTCCCACACTTCCCGTCAGGGTGCGCAATACAATGTAAACCGTTGGCCAACCAAAAGGTAACCACAGAACACAATACGGTATAGTGTTACTTTTTGGTTGGCCAAGCAGACGTGACGACAGGCTGTCCTCACTCAGGTCCGCACGGACCTGGAGGGGGCGTGCCTTAAGTCCGGCTGGAAATTAGGAGAAATTCGGGAGAATGGTTGTCCCGGGAGATTTTCGGGAGAGGCACTGAAATTCAGGAGTCTCCCGGAAAATTCGGGAGGGTTGGCAAGTATGCTTAAAACTGCCAAAGGTGAGTGTGTCCAACTTAAAGGAAAGGACAGGCTGTCTTCTTCTAATGGATTTATTATGGACAACATGGTAACGTTTGCTGTGGTCCAGAACAACATGGTAACATTTGCTGTGGTCTGGAACAATATGGTACACAATCAGAATTGCAGCCAATATTACATACAGATAATGTGTCATGAGACATGCAAATATAAATTAAATACACAGAGGACAGAAGCAAAGGAAATTAAATGAAGTCAAATACACCTACAAACGAGGCATAATGATGCGTCTTTCTGTGGCAGGGTGGGAGAAAGTTGTACACGTAAACCAACTACAGTGAGTTCAAGGACCGCCAAAATTAGTATGACAAAACGGTGCTGGCCAAATACTCTCATCAGTGAAGCATAAACACAAACATATTAAACAGTGGGCTTTCTAACAATTAGGAAAGTTTGTGTCATGTTTGTCCTCCCACAGAAAAATTATTAAAACAACAAATATATTTTCCCCCCATCTTTTTCCATTTTTGAAAAAGCTCCAGGGAGCCACTCGGGTGGTGCGAAAGAGCTGAATGCGGCTCGAGAGCCACGGGTTGCTGACCCTTGCCCTATATAAATATAATTTACCTCACTTCACTATTGGTGTGTATAACAGTCACTATTGGTGTGTATAAAAAAAAGTATGTTTTTTTGGTTGGCGCAATTACAACATTTTAGTATATTGACCTTCAAAAGGTTAAAATCTCAATGAAAAAGAAGAATGGGTATATGATATTGTATAGTTATTTCCGGCTACAGCAGTTTCAAAATATTAAACCATAATAATTTAAAATAAATGGCGTAAGGACCTCGAGTGTAGTTTTTTTTTTTTTTTGACAATGTAGCAAAAATTGCAAATGAAAATCAATGTTGCTGCAAATAATTGAAACATCTCAAAGCATAATAATGACAATTATAATATTGATGATATTCATATCAATACTAATCCAATACTAAGTATTTCTTAAATTATTAATTATTTATTAAGTATTAATTTTTTTTTTTTAAATTTCAAGTAGAAAATTGAAAATTAAAGCCCTCTCCCCCAAATTTTTTTTTTTTTAATGTTAACATTTTATATATTAAATTCTTACACATATTTTTGTACATACTACAATAATGTATATTTCAAAGTAAATGGATTTTTAAAAAATTTAATATGTGAAAAAATATGCATATTATGTAACACGTTTACAGCTGTTTTAGGGATTTAAACCTGACACCATATAGAAAACAATGCATGGAAATCTATGTTTCTGCCAATTATTAACCCATCAAAGAAAATATTAAATATTGATGTATAATATTTTTTGGAAAGCTGACATTTTGTGTCATCTGGACTTTATATGTGATTTCAAGACTAGTTTAGCTTGAGTGATTATAGTGCATGTTCATTAACCTGAAAGGTGTGGTGTCCTTATTGTCGTTCTTGTGTGCATGTTGTAATCGTATAATTTAGTCTGAGGAACAACAACATTGGTGCCAGAGGCGCCAAATTCCTGGCAGAGGCTCTCAAAATGAACCAAGTGCTGTTATCGGTCAAGTGAGTATAACTATGGTACATTTTCCAGCTCCTACAAAAAATAAAAAAAATGGCACCTCTTGATGGAAGATGTTGAATTGATGTAACCACCTATCAGCCTCCAGAACAACGCCATTGAGGAGGAAGGTGCGCGCGCCCTTGCTGAAGTGCTGGAGTGTAGTCGCAAATTAGTGTCCCTGAAGTAAGTGCACAGTGCAACAGAATGGTCTGAATGTGTGTGGGTGTGGGTTTTTTTGTTAGTTTTTTTTTTAAAATGGCCAAGGCCGTAATCAGTGTCATTTCTTATATGCTATTTGCTTCAGCATAAGGAAGAATGGCATTGGAGCTAATGGAGCCAAGGAGATCGCAGATGCACTGAAGATGAATCGGACTCTTACCAAACTCACGTACTGGAATGCTTTTGTCTCTCATTCACTCTCGTACATGTTTATGTACACTAATGTGCAAAACTATGACAACGTTTAAGATACTTTTTTTTTTTTTAAAGAACCACTGTTATACCTTTCAACAACTGCACAGTTTCTTTATTAGGAACTGAAATAGCAAGCCTTTTTTTTTTAAATTATCAATCAGTAGAGGGGAAAAGTGGGGATGCTTTACTGTTTTGAAGCATCGGGCCCTAGTTTTTTTCTGTCATCTAAATATGCAAGTTATAAAAATTACGCCATAAATGTTAAGACATAAGATATACAGCCTCATTATTGAACAATAAACTTGCTTGAATCAAATTAAGAGCATCTAAGACTTAGACTTAGACTTAGACTTAGATAAATTTTATTGATCCACAAGGGAAATTGTTCCACAAAGTAGATCAGTTTCAAAGGATGGAAAGGTTAAGGATAGAAAGGCTAATGCAGATATTAAGTAGACTAAAAATGTACCATAGTAGCAATATAACATATATGTAATATTTACATTTTATAGATACAGTATATAATATATACTGATATATTATATTATATTTTTACAATATATACAATATATAACAAATCCCAATTACCATGTACAATATTACAGTATATGTAACAGCTGCAGCAAAAAAACAAAAACAAACCTACAACCCCAATCAAAATTACAAAATGGTTTGTTGCGTGGACAGCGGCAAACTTTTCAAACATTTCAGTCAACATAGACGTCGTAACGTCATCCAAGCTCACCTTTAAGAATTCACACACAGCACCAACATTTTGGTACAAGGATGAATGGTAAAAATACACTAAGTGCTAGGGTTATACGGTATACCGGTACTAATAAAGTACCGCGGTACTAATGAATTAAAAAAGTTACTATACTGCTTCTAAAAAATACCGGTACTTTTTTCCCCAAACATGATGGCTCGCTGTCGTCACGTTGTGACATTGCTGGTAAATCGAACAAGAGAGGCATGTTAGGGCAATGCACACGCACAGAGTACTTACAAGCAAAACAGTGTGGAGACAAAAGAGGGAAAATGGAAGTATTTAGGCTTCAAAACTAACGAAAAAGGTAAAGCTATAAACACTGAAGCGCCTCTCTGAAAGAGGTGCTTAGTTTAAAACATAGCTAGCTAGCGGCTAACGTCCATCCGCAGTCGGCAGTGTTTTAGCTACTTCTAAATCACTAATCCTCGCCTCCATGGCAACAAATAAAGTACGTTTCTTACAAGTATCATCCCTGCAGGACGAGGAATAGCTAAACATGCTTCACTACACCCCGTAGGAGGATACAGTAGCTCACCGCTAACAGCAAGCTAGCGCTCCTGAATGTAAACAAATGCCATGGGTGGATCGACTGTAACGATACCAAGTACTTCAATGATTACATTGATATTTTTATTATCATAAAATCTTTTGTCATTTGTATTGTTTATAAACCCAGGAAATACTGTACGTCCATGGACACAGGAGAACTTTAATTATAACCAATGTATGACTCTATAATATAATATGTATGACTCTATAATATACTTGGTTTTGGATCGATACCAAAATGTGTAGTATCACCCAAAACTAATGTAAAGTATCAAACAACAGAAGAATAAGTGATTATAACATTTTAACAGAAGTGTAGATAGAACATGTTGAAACATAAAGTAAGCAGATATTAACAGTAAATGAACAAGTAGATTAATAATCAATTTTCTACAGCTCGTCCCTCATATTTTTGACAAAATAATAGAATGAGAAATGACAGAATATGTTACTGCATACGTCAGCCGCCACATTAGGAGCCCTTGTTTGCTTCCTTACTACTACTACAAGAGAAGTTGTCCAGTATGTTCACTATATCATTTAATGTCAAAATTATTTCTTTGATTGCAATAAGAAACATATCTTTAATGCATCATAAGATTTTCTGTTAAAATAAAGCCAATAATGGCATTTTTTGTGGTCCCTTTTTATTTTGAAAAGTATCGAAATACATTTTGGAACCGGTACCAAAATATTGGTATCGAGACAACCATACCAAAGACCTGATGAACTAAAATCCAAATGCCACACACCGAACAGTGTGTGCAAACTATAAAATTGTGTCTACTATTGGCAATGTTCGTAAAAACAGCGTTACATAATAACGGCAATACTAATGCCGTTTTCTAGTAACGAATAATTATTTTGTCTACTATGTAAACACCATTTGCTTGTACTGTTTCTTAAACTAACTCCACTTCATACTTAAAGTTATTTACTAAATCCATTCTATAGTTTAATCCCACACACAGAAACACTAAATGCTTTAAAAGTTGTGTGTGTATATAAAAGCTTTATGTTTCCTTTATTCCTAAGATTGTATTTCTCTTCTTTTGTTGAGAAGTACTGTTGTATATTTTTCTGGGCAGGTCGTTATTAGCTTTGTACAGGATTTTTGCAGTTTAAATGTACAAGATCTGTTCATTTCGGTATTCTAGAATCAATGAACAGAGGATTATCACAAACCAAACAAATCAGGGAGTATTTGTCTTGACACATTACTGTTGTTTTTCCATCCTCAGCCTGTGCAGTAACCGGCTTGGCGACAAAGGCACGGCATCAGTGGCTGAAGCGTTGACAGTCAACCACACGCTGCTGTCACTTCAGTGAGTACTTAGCTGGCCTCATAAAAGCCTGTCGGCGATGCATTCCAATGTAAAACAAAAATAAACGGCTCAAGTGGTGAACATTAAGCTTGTCAATGCGGTGATATGCTTGTTGGATGTTTTTCTGTCAGGCTGCAGAGTAACTCCATCAGCAACAAAGGGATGACAGCCCTGACAAAAGCACTCCGGCTCAACAGAGGTCTCGTCTCATTGAAGTGAGTCCACTTAAAGTACTTCTTTGCACAGTTGTCATTACAGTAATACAAGTTATACAGTTAGCTTTATGGTTTTTTTCCCCGCAATGCAGCATATACTTTGCAAATACTTTACAAACTGTGGCATTCCTAGTACAGCATTTTTTGTGGCACATAGTCCTGCACAAATGCTAATAGTAGTTCTTACAAGTTTTAGTAAGATTTTGCACGACAAATGAATGCTTTGTATTTACAGTAGTAGTATTGGAACAATTTGAAGTGGATGTTGCAACATCTTTCTTTAATTTTAGAATAACAATATGCTCAACCCTGACTGCTTCACTGCTTAAATTTTGCATTTTTCTTAAAAAATCTAGTGGTTTGCTGCCTAGCATGTAGAGTTGCCGACCCGCTTTAGAAAAATAGGGACACTTTGTTGGCAGGGCTGGTCGACCTGACCTGCCATTAAAAAGAAGCATTATGTCAAAATTGAACAGTTTAAAAAAATTAAAAAAATATTCTTTGACCCCCTTTGTTGAATTACTGTATCACACCAGCTGCATGTTGGTGACCCCAGGGATCTTTATCATAAAGTGTAATATCACTATCATAAAGTGTAGTGTCACTATCATACAGTGTAATGTAACTATCATACATCCATACATCCATCCATTTTCTACCGCTTGTCCATTCCGAGGTTGTGGGGGGTGCTGGAGCCTATCTCAGCTGCATACAGTGTAATAAAACTATCCTGCAGTGTAATGTCATTGTCATACAGTGTAGTCTCACTATTATACAGTATAATATAACTATCAAAGTGTAGTGTCACTATCACACAGTGTAATGTCACTATCAGGAAGTGTAGTGTCACTATCATGGAGTGTAGTGTCACTATCATATAGTATATTGTAACAATCATAAAGTGTAATGTCATAATAATACAGTGTAATTTAACCATCATAAAGTGTAGTATCACTATCATACAGTGTAGTGTCAATATCATACAGTGTAATGATAATGACTTGTATGCCCTGCCACATTCGTCTAGTGCAGGGGTGTCAGACGTACGGCCCGAGGGCCGGATCAGGCCCGCGAACAGGTTTTATCCGGCCCGTGGGATGAGTTTGCTAAGTATAAAAATTAACCTGAAATTTTTGAATGAAAGAAACTGCTGTTCTAAATGTGTCCACTGGATGTCGCAATAGCAATTATTTGTATCTTTGTAGATGATGCTACATATGTACAAAATAAACCAAATAATGTTAGTACATCAGTGGAGGGAAATGATCAAACTACATAAATAACATACTTTAATTTGATTTTGATAAAATGTTTATCTTGATGGATTGAAAATTAACACCAACTGATGAACATTATCACATAATTTATTCAGAAAATATAAATAACGACAAATAAAGTATATATACTATTAACCACAACAGGTAATTGTAAAAAAAAAAAAATCCAACATAAATATTATTTGTACAATTTCAGAATGTGCTTGTTCTATTTTTAGACAAAGAAAACAATCTGAAGTTGTCTTTATTTATTTTTTTAAGTTATCGTGCCGTGATTTTACCAGTCCGGCCCACTTGGGAGTAGATTTTTCTCCATGTGGCCCCCGATCTAAAATGAGTTTGACACCCCTGGTCTAGTGTTTGTGGGGTTCTCGAAGAAGTCCTGCACTTTCTGACTGTGAGCACGCTTTGCAACCCTAATGGCACGGTTCAGGTTAGCTGTGGCTGGTTTAAGTGCTACCATGTCGCCAGATTTAAAAGCCTTGTTCCGAGCCTTCAGCATTGCACGTACCTCACTGTTCATCCAGGGTTTCTCGTTGGCCCGTGTGGGGATGTTCTTGATCACACTAACATTCTCCATGCACTTCTGAATCTATGCGAACACAGACTCTGCATACTCCTCCACACATGTGTGATGATTGTCGGTGGCGGCTGCCTTGAACATGTCCCAGTCTGTGCTTTCGAAGCAGTCTTGTAATGCTTCCATCTGGCCAGGTCCTCACCTGCTTCACTGTAGCTTGCTTCCTGATCAGCAGGGGCTTGTATGCAGGAATTAGCATCACAGATAGATGGTCTGAGGAGCCGAGGTGGGGGCGGGGTGCAGCTTTAAACGCATGTTTAATATTGCTGTACACCATGTCCAGCGTGCTTCCACCCCTTGTTGAAAAATTCACATATTGATGGAAATGGGGGAACACAGTTTTCATGTTAGCTTGATTAAAGTCCCCTGCCACGATGAAAACTCCCTCTGGATGTGTAGATTGCAGTACATTGATGGAGCAATACAAAGCATTCAAAGCTTCTTTGGTGTTAGCACATGGAGGAATGTACACTGCTGTGAAGATCATAGCACTGAATTCCCGGGGTAAATAAAATGGCCTGCATTTTATAGTCAATATTACTACATCGGGAGAGCAGTGACATGAGACTATCTTCCCATTGTTGCACCAGTTGTTGTTGATGTATATGCAAACACCACCGCCTCTGGATTTACCAGTGAGAGTGCTGCTCCTGTCCGACCGAAACATAGTTAGCCCCTCGATGCTAACTGCCTCGTCCGGAACGGATGTTTTCAGCCACGTTTCTGTGAGAAATATGGCGCAGCAGTCCCTCATGTCCCGTCTCGCATATAAATCCAGCTTCAGGTAGTCCAGTTTGTTCTCCAGGGAGCGGACATTTGAAAGCAGGATGGAAGGAAGCGGCGTTCTGTGAGGATTAGCTTTTAGCTTTGTTGTTAGCCCCGCTCGGCATCCCCGTTTCTGCTTCCGATCACACCGCTTACGTCTCCTCTGTCGACGGTCCTCGCTGGTACTTGACTCCGCTGCTTCACAGGCCGCTGGATGTAGCCGGCGTAGTATTCCCATGCCACCGATGAGGTCCAACGTATACGCATCTTTTGGTCTAAAACGATTTGATTTATTTACATCTAAAATTGTCTGGCGGTCGTATGTTTCTATGGAGTGACTACGCTGGAAGTTAACTTTGAAATTTACAGAATTTACCAATATATTTGCCAAAACAGTTCCATTACTACCACGAGCCTCTACAGCTGCAGCCGAGCAGGGCACCGCCATATCACATATCTGGAGATGGTCTTATCAAACCCACTATGACAACAACAAGAGAGAAGAGTTGACACATCTAAAAAAAAACGAGGTGAAGTTTGTTTGGATGTTAAACAGAATTCGGACTCTCTGCCATGCTGAATATTTGGCAGTCGGTCCCAAGGATTAGAAGCTTACAAAGCAGCTACACGCAGATGGATGTTCACCTCCCCGATTCCCAAACAGATAATCAAGTTGGACAAACCGACTGTTTGTTAATTCTTCGCCGGCTGTCAGTCAGCATTGCGGAGTCCTCTTGTAGTGCATCCTGTTTAGGGGGTGTCGAAAAAATTCCCTAGTCCATATCACATATAGCTTTTTGGTCATGTGACTTGGAACCCCAAAGTCACTTTCATATTGTTGTTCCTCATTATTATACTTGGCTCAAATGTTGTTTTTTTTCCCATTTTTCATTTTTTTTAAATTTCAATTATCAATTGCTTAATGGTCATGTGACCTCAAAGCCTTAAACCACTATAATTGTGTGTGTTCCTCATTGTTATAGTCAGCTCACACAATGGTATGTTTTACTTTATTTATTTTTTAACTATTTAAAAAAAATCTAATCGTCAATAACTTTGTGGTCACTTGACCTAGAACCCCAAAACCACTTTCATATTGTTTGTTCCTCATTATCCTCCGTTCACACAATGTTTTTTTCCAGTTTTTCTATTATTTATTGTTTTTTTTTTATTTCAATCACCAATAACTTTTTGGTCACGAGACCTAGAACAGCAAAACCATTTTCATAAGTGTTTTCCTCATCATTATACTCGGCTTACATAATGTTTTTTTCTCTCCAGTTTTCAGTTTATTAGTTTTTTTTAAAATTAAAACATTTCAATTGTGAGTAGCTTTTTGGTAATGTGGCCTGGAGCACCAAAACCTCTTTTATATTGTTTGTTACTCATTTCTATCCCCAGCACATGCGTTGGTTTTTCCAGTTTCCTTTTTTTTTTATTTTTTTTAATTTTTTTTTTATACATTTTGGAATATTACAATGGTCAATAGCTTTTTGGTCATGGGATCTAGTGTCACGACCTGGCAGACAGACCTGACTTTTTCTCATTTCCCTAGTTTCTGTATGTTTCCTTTCCAACGCTCTTATTTCAGTTCACTTTCTGTTTGGCTCCATTACCCTGGCTTGAGCGCTGTCTCCCTCACCTGCCTCTGATTAGGGATCAGGAGACTCACCTGCTTCTGATTGCTAATCAGGGAGCTATATATGCCAGCCTCGCCTTCCAGTCGGGGCCGGATCATTGCACGAGTTACACGTGTAAATTGTCATTGCAAGTGTTCTTTGGAAACTGCTGTTTTGGTACCCTAATGCTCCTTGCTTTGCTACACATACTGTGTTGAGAATTGAAAGACTCTTTTACCTGCACGTCGCCCTCAGTCTCTGCATCTCGATTTTACAACCACCGCAACGATGCATGTTCGTAAAATCTAGATCACCAAAACAACTTTCATATTGTTTGTTCCTCCTTATTATACTTGGTAAACGCTTTGGTTTTTTCAGTTTTCTATGTTTTCGTTTTACTTTTTTTTTTAACATATATGTAACTTTTTGGTCACGTAACCTTGAACCCCAAAACCCCTTTCCTATTTTTGTAATTATACTCTATTCAAGCTTTGATTTTCCAATTTGTTTCTTTTTTTTAAGATTTGAATAGTCAATTGCTTCTTAGTCATTTGACCCACAGTAGAACCCCAGAACCACGTTCATATTGTTTGTTCCTCATTACTATCCCCGGCTCATGCTTTGTATTTTCCAGTTTTAATAATTTTTTTAATACGATTTTTTTATGATAATTACTGTTTTTCAAAACCACGACAAAGTTAGTACGAACCTTGCAGACCTGACCACCACATTCCCTGTCAGACAAAAACAAGCTTCAAACTACCCCATTGATCCATTTAGAAAGAAAAAAAAGTTAGATTTGCACTCGGAGGATTGCTGGTTACTGGGGTTCAATCCCCACCTTCTACCATCCTAGTTACGTCCGTTGTGTCCTTGGGCAAGACACTTCACACTTGCTCCTGATGGCTGCTGGTTAGCGCCTTGCATGGCAGCTCCCTCCATCAGTGTGTGAATGTGTGTGTGAATGGGTGAATGTGGAAATACTGTCAAAGCGCTTTGAGTACCTTGAAGGTAGAAAAGCGCTATACAAGTATAACCCATTTATCATTTATTTATTTAGATTTGCAACCCGATTGTCAGAAACTAGGAAAATAATTCTAGCTAGCTGCTGCCAAATTGAGACAGAGTGACAGCCAAGGGAAAGAGAATAAACAAACAAAAGTCAAACTGTAATGAGTTTGACAGGTAAACAATCAGACATGCTGGCATCGATTGTAAAGCTTTTGTCGTTTGATGGAACGCATTGACATTTTACAGACTATTTTTTAATCTCACGGTAATAAAAATCCAGGACAAGGTGTGGACTTGTGCCCATAATTTTTTTCAAGGGACGGTTGGCAACATGTTAGTATCATGTCTGCTTGTTCTGCCTGTTGGGTATCAGATTACTGCACTAATGCAAGATCAAACAAGAACTAAACACGAAAGGGAACACAGGAGAGCTAACTATAACATTGGCGTTTGTTAATGTCAAAGACAACGAGGTGTTAATTGGAAGCCGGCAATAATTGGAGAGAGGCTGTTATTTTGAAAATGTGAAAACTCAGTCTCATTAAAAAACTTAATCTTCTGAGCTTGAATAATGATTTTGACTGGAGGAGAAAGTGGAACTGGAAGAAACACCCTCTTTGCCTGCATGGTCATTTTTACTCACAAGCATATTGCACAACACGGCAGCAACACAACCAGTGTTGTTATAGCGGTAAGCCCAAACTGCTTAGTCAGCATTAATGCTGATAATGAGTTCTTTGTAAACAAAAGTGCAAAGTGTACCATGATAAAAACAACGAGGGACGGGTGCTCGGTCAGAAGTAAAGATGCTGAGATTGGAGACAAACAGGAAGTGCACTGAAAAATAAGAGTGCGAGACAGGAACTCAATATCAAAACACAGGAAAACAATAAACACAAGTCCAATCTGTCGTGAGGGGTCATGACATTTACCATTTTTTAGGTGTTTTGCGTTATTTAAGCATCCCAATTCTGCGGAGCCCCTAAAGGGTCGTGGAGGGAAAAAAATGTTTTGCGAGATCTCTCAATACTTTTTGCGAGATCTCGCAATACTTTTTGCGAGATCTTGCAAAAGGTTTTTTTCCTATGTCAGTGAACCGGAAGTAAAACAGACACAGCAATGGTGGAGCCTACCCATCATCTGTGGGAGAAGTTTATTGATTCCTATTTTAGTATTGGCCTAACATATAAAGACATCAAATCGTATTATGGTCCCACAACAGAGCACAGAGGAAGGGTAGGCTCCCGCATGCTCCCGCATGCTCCCGCATGCTCCCGCTACTCCATCGCTGTGTCTGTTTCACTTCTGGTTCACTGACTTAGGAAAAAAACCTATTGCGAGATCTCGCAGAAAGTATTGCGAGATCTCGCAGAAAGTATTGCGAGATCTCGCAAAAAGTATTGCGAGATCTCGCAGAAAGTATTGCGAGATCTCGCAAAAAGTATTGCGAGATCTCGCAAAAAGTATTGCGAGATCTCGCAGAAAGTATTGCGAGATCTCGCAGAAAGTATGGCGAGATCTCGCAGAAAGTATTGCGAGATCTCGCAGAAAGTATTGCGAGATCTCGCAAAACATCCATGTTCCTTTGGGGGCTCTGTACAATTCTGACAAGAATTTGGTAGAAATATGTTAAAAATGTAAAAAGTAAATGCAGCATAATGAAAGGTATGTACGATGTTTGAAAAAAAATGTCTTAACCTTTGTGTTAGCGGTTGTTCTCCATAAGGCCTGTCCACCATTCATTGCTAGAACACATTGTGATGCATAGATTCCTAGTGGTTTTATTTGAATTTTCATTTTGAATGTATGTTTCTCTGTATCAGCTTGAGAGAGAACTCTATCGGCGTGGAGGGAGCAAAGAACATGGCCCACGCGCTTCATGAGAATAACACATTGCAGGACCTCGAGTGAGTTACATTTTGGGCGATGGGCCACAGTGAAAATATCCGGCAGCAGCACAGAGAAGCTAACTGTACAATAAATGTTGGACCGTCACCTCACAATCTTTAAAGTGATTTCTTATTTTCCTGTTTGACATTCAACAACCCTTAGAAAAACGTATTCAATCACCAGTTTTGGAAGATGTTCTTACAGTTTTTTAATATTGTAGAAAAAAAAAGCAGATAACAGACATGACACAAAACTATTGTCATTTCAAATGGCAATTTCCGGTTCTAAGAGACACTAAAATAAATCAAGAAAATAACTTGTAAATTGTGGTCAATGATTTTGAAAATCAAGTGGAGAGAAAATTATGGAATCACTCCATACTTTTTATGGAATCATTAAAAAACAACCAAAGAAAAAACAAATTTCAACACACCACTAGTACATTGTAACCTTTGTAATCTCGACGATCAGTACTCTTCATCAATCTTGCTCCAATTTTCTCTGATTGCTGTTAGATCAGTTTTGCGGGTTGGAGTCTTGAACATTTTCTTTAATTTCCACCACAGATTTTCAATTGGACTGAGATTCGGACTATTTGCAGTCCTTGGCATTAACTTTTAGTGTCTTTCTTTAAGGAAAGTTTTTACTCAATGGCAAGATGTCAAATCATCTTGAAAAATAATGTTGTCATGCCCCAGCATCCTATTGACTGTTAGAATAAGAAAAGTGTCCAAAATGTCAGAGTAAGCTTGTGCATTCATTGAAGATTTATGACAGTCATCTCCCCAGTGCCTTCACCTGACCTGCACCCCCATATCATCAATGACTGTGGAAATGTGCATGTTTTCTTCAGGCAGTCGTCTTCATAAATCTCATTGGAATGACACCAAACAAAAGTTCCTCAACAGAAGCTCATTACCTCGCCCAATGCAGTGTTGTGATTCATCACTGAATATGATTTACATCCAGTTATCCATAATCCACGAGTGTGTTTTTACTATGCCAATCAGAACCCTGTTTTTTATGTTTAGCTGTTAGTGACTGTTTCGTTTAGCTTTTCCCTATTTGAATTCAATTTCCTTTAGGCACTACTTACAGTTTGGTCACAGACGATGACTTCAGTTTCAGCCCATTTGTTCTTCACTTGTCGTGCTGTTCATTTTCTGTTTTCAAGACATATTGACTTAAAGGGGTCATATTATGTTTTTTTCCCCTACATTTAAAACACTTCCTTTTGGTCTGCATAACATGTAATGGTGGTTGTTTGGTCAAAGTTTTGCATAAATTATGTTTTACAGACCAACTTCGTCTTTTCAGGATCCCCTGTTTTGTAGGCGGTCTTATTCACGTGTCTCCACTTCGACTGTGCCTTCTCCCCGTCAGCCATGTTGTAGTTTTTAACGCTTCCATATGGAGTCTACTGAAAGATATGTTAGAATTATGCATTACTTTTTATTAGAAAGGGCAACAGCAGAGGATACATATGCATGTACGAGCCAGTCTGCCACACAACAAGAGGATAGAAAAAAAGTAGGAAAGTATTGACTACAACGTCGGACTCGCGCAACTGTTCGGGTACATTTTTGACCATATATGGCGATATCTGCTGATTATTGTAAAACCGTCACAAGTTGAGCAAAATCCAAACGGCTCGTTTGGAGAAAACGTAACGGAAGGCAAGATTGTTTTATAAATATCTCCGCAATACCTCCATGGTTTGATTTGAATTTTTGGGGACTTATGCAGATCCCAAATACACAAAAACGCCTACTATATCGTAAGAAAAGTTGGTTATGCATAATAGGTCCCCTTTAAGTTTCCTGTCTTGACGCTTTGATGTTTTCCTTGGTCTACCAGTATGCTTGCCTTTTACAACCTTCCCATGTTGTTTGTACGTGGTCCAGATTTTAGACACAGCGGACTGTGAACAATTCACACCATTTGCAACATTGCGTGGTCATTCACCTTCTCTAAGTTTTATAACCTTTTCCTTTTCTGTCAATTGTCGTCTCTTGTGTTGGAGCCACCTGGTGCGACAGCTCTCCAAGGTGTCAAGACTCCTTTTAATTGCAGACTACTGAACAGATTTAATATGATGCAGATCCAGAAAGTTGCCATTTAAAATGACTACAGTTTTGTGTCATGTATGTTATCGGTTTTATTCTACAAAATTAAACAACTGAATGAACATCCTCCAAGTTTGGTAATTCCGTAATATTTTCCAGGGGTTTATTAGTATGTTTCTTTTTCACTTCTTTTTGCTCTGCAGCCTCACAGCCAACCTGTTACACGATGAAGGGGTTCAGGCAATTGCAGAAGCGGTCAGAGTTAATCAAGGCCTGACCTCTTTGCAGTAAGTAGCACTAACGAGACGCACTCGAGCATGTACTGTATGAGAGCTGGGCACCACCAGGTTGCACAAATGTATTCCACATAATACATTAGATCAATGGAGAGCAAGAGGAATAATGTTTTGAGTGCACAGTATGATTTGTGAACTTTTGCCATGTTATGTTTTAATAATAGCAGACCCCTTCTGGCTTCATTTTCTTTAGTTTGCAGTGGAATTTCATCAAATGCTCTGCCACCAAAGCGCTGGCTCACGCACTCCTCAGTAACACAACCATGCAGCTGTTGGAGTAAGTCGTAGTTTAATGGTCACCTACCTCACATGTCAACCTACCTCATATGTTCCATGTATTCCATGTATTCTGCTGCAGCCTGCAAGAGAACGCTATTGGCGATGAAGGTGTCATTTGTCTGGCGGAAGCCCTGAAGACAAACACATCATTGCGTACATTATGGTAAAAGTTACACTTATTCTATCAGTACTTAACGGTTAAAATGTTAACGGTGTTAAAATTAAAATAAATACTTTATTATTTGCTAAACCAATGCCTTCAAAGCAAGTTATCCATCAAAGGGTACACTGTAAAAAGGATTTTATTGTGGAAAAACTCGTAGCTCAGTCGACAGAATTTTACCGTAAAATAAAAAAAATTGTGGTACCGTGTTTTGTTTACAGTATTACATTGAAAAAGCAACCATAGATTTGTACAGTAATATGCTAAATACGTTAAAACCGTCGTCATTTTTACGGTAAAATTCTGGCTACCGTAAAATGTAAAAAACAATCGTGTGTGCAGTTTTCAGTTTTGTGTCCACTGATTGGCTCAGCCTCAGTCAGAATTACCGCATTGGATTGAAAGAGTGTAAAGTTGACTAAAGGGTGTTATTTCATGTCCGGAGGCCTCTCATAATGTTGTAAAACCACAGCCCTTTTAAGGAGTGTGACAGAGGGACACAAACGTTAGCAATGCTAGCATAACTATGTTAGCTACACTACTAACATGTACACTCCCATTTTAACAGCAACATCATGCTAGGTTAGCCTATCCTATTCGCTGAAAAACAACAACTTGATGAAACTTACAGTTGCCACGTCTGTAACTGACTGGTAGTTGGTGGAGCTCCAGGCTTTATTTTATGGTGTGTAGCGATAAGCTGCTTTTTTCAAAGTTGTCCTTGGTGAAGTGAGCTAGCGTTTTAGCTAATTAGCCTCCGGCTTGCGGCACCTTCAGTTCAAGGATTTATCAGCGAAGAGGGTTTTGGCCTTCAACAAGTCATTAATTGTGATGAGACCCACTACTGCTCATTTATCACTCCGAAACTCCCTCAGGGTTCATCAGTGCCACAAACATTTGCAGACACAAAGGTTTTGGAGCTCACCAAGACTTGTATTGACTTGACTTGATGATGTGTGTGTGTGTGTGTGTGTGTGTGTGTGTGTGTGTGTGTGTGTGTGTGTGTGTGTGTGTGTGTGTGTGTGTGTGTGTGTGTGTGTGTGTGTGTGTGTGTGTGTGTGCGTGTGTGCGTGTGTGTGTGTGTGTGTGTGTGTGTGTGTGTGTGTGTGTGTGTGTGTGTGTGTGTGTGTGTGTGTTTACATATAATAATATAATGGATATGTAATTAATATTTGTTATAATTGAATGTTAAGAGTATGTGAAAGTTCAACTCCTACCTTGTTTACTTCCGTGACGACCCCTTTATAGCTTTGTAATCAATCAGATATATCAAGCAGCTAAAATTCAAACATGGATGAGTGTGGAGGGAGGGTTTTGCATTTTCCCCATCATGCCTTGCAATGCCTAACCATAATCCACATCTGCGGTCCCTTCCAAGGTTTCTCGTTGTTCCCATTGGGTTGAGTTTTTTCTTGCCCTGATGTGGGATCTGAGCCGAGGATATCGTTGTGACTCGTGCACTTTGAGATATTTGTGATTAAGGGCTATATAAGTCAACTTCCATAGATAGTTTTTTCGGATAGGATCGGTGCGGCGTATTCAGTAATGCGGACGCTGTATCGATCCGTTGTGGTGAAGAAGGAGCTGAGCCGGAAGGCAAAGCTCTCAATTTACCGGTCGATCTACGTTCCCATCCTCACCTATGGTCATGAGCTTTGGGTTATGACCGAAAGGACAAGATCACGGGCACAAGCGGCCGAAATGAGTTTCCTCCGCCGGGTGGCGGGACTCTCCCTTAGAGATAGGGTGAGAAGCTCTGCCATCCGGGAGGAGCGCAAAGTAAAGCCGCTGCTCCTCCACATCGAGAGGAGCCAGATGAGGTGGTTTGGGCATCTGGTCAGGATGCCACCCGAACGCCTCCCTAGGGAGGTGTTTAGGGTACGTCCAACCGGTAGGAGGCCACGGGGAAGACCCAGGACACATTGGGAAGACTATGTCTCCCGGCTGGCCTGGGAACGCCTCTGGATCCCCCGGGAAGAGCTAGACGAAGTGGCTGGGGAGAGGAAAGTCTGGGCTTCCCTGCTTAGGCTGCTGCCCACGCGACCCTACCTCGGATAAGCGGAAGAAGATGGATGGATGGATGGATGGATGGATGGGATGGGATGTTTTTTTAAAAATAATATCCACAAAATTCAGTGAGCAGGTTGTGTGACGTGTGACCATGTGTGTTGACATTTTTTGCTGGTTTATTTTTTTTCCTGCATCATGACTAGGAAGGGTTGTTTGGATTGGGTCAATCAATCAATCAATCAATGTTTATTTATATAGCCCTAAATCACAAGTGTCTCAAAGGGCTGTACAAGCCACAACGACATCCTCGGTACAGAGCCCACATACGTGCAAGGAAAACTCACCCCAGTGGGACGTCAATGTGAATGACTATGAGAAACCTTGGAGAGGACCGCAAATGTGGGTAACCCCCCCCCCCTCTAGGGGAGACCGAAAGCAATGGATGTCGAGTGGGTCTGACATAATATTGTGAAAGTCCAACACATCAGCGAAAGTCCAGTCCATAGTGGGGCCAGCAGGAACCATCCCGAGCGGAGACGGGTCAGCAGCGTAGAGATGTCCCCATCCGATGCACAGGCTAGCGTTCCACCCCGGGTTGGGAGCAGAGTAGAAAAGAAAAGAAAAGAAACGCCAGATCAACTGGTCTAAAAAGGGAGTCTATTTAAAGGCTAGAGTATACAAATGAGTTTTAAGATGAGACTTAAATGCTTCTACTGAGGTAGCATCTCTAACTTTTACCGGGAGGGCATTCCATAGTATTGGAGCCCGAATAGAAAACGCTCTATAGCCCGCAGACTTTTTTTGGGCTATGGGAATCACTAATAAGCCGGAGTTCTTTGAACGCAGATTTCTTGCCGGGACATATGGTACAATACAATCGGCAAGATAGGCAGGAGCTTGACCGTGTAGTATTTTATACGTAAGTAGTAAAACCTTAAAGTCGCATCTTAGGTGCACAGGAAGCCAGTGCAAGTGAGCCAGTATAGGCGTAATATGGCCAAACTTTCTTGTTTTTGTCAAAAGTCTAGCAGCCGCATTTTGTACCATCTGTAATCTTTTAATGCTAGACATAGGGAGGCCCGAAAATTAAACGTTACAGTAATCGAGACGAGATGTAACGAACGCATGGCTAATGATCTCAGCATCGCTTGTGGACAAGATGGAACGAATTTTAGCGATATTACGGAGATGAAAGAAGGCCGTTTTAGTAACACTCTTAATGTGTGACCCAAACGAGAGAGTTGGGTCGAAGATAATACCCAGATTCTTTACCAAGTCGCCTTGTTTAATTGTTTGGTTGTCAAATGTTAAGGTGGTATTATTAAATAGATGTCGGTGTTGAGCAGGACCGATAATCAGCATTTCCGTTTTCTTAGCGTTGAGTTGCAAAAAGTTAGCGGACATCCATTGTTTAATTTCATGAAGACACGCCTCCAGCTGACTGCAATCAGCGTGTTGGTCAGCTTTAGGGGCATGTAGAGTTGAGTGTCATCAGCATAACAGTGAAAGCTAACACCGTATTTGCGTATGATGTCACCTAGCAGCAGCATGTAAATACTAAAGAGTGCAGGGCTAAGAACCGAACCCTGGGGAACTCCGCACGTTACCTTAACATAGTCCGAGGTCACATTGTTATGGGAGGCACACTGCATCCTGTCAGTAAGATAAGAGTTAAACCAAGACAAGGCTAAGTCTGACATCCCAATACGCGTTTTGATACGCTCTAATAAAATATTATGATCAACAGTATCAAAAGCGGCGCTAAGATCAAGAAGCAGCAACATAGATGACGCATCAGAATCCATCGTTAGCAATAGATCATTAGTCATTTTTGCGAGGGCTGTCTCCGTAGAGTGATTTGCCCTGAAACCGGATTGAAAAGGTTCACAGAGATTGTTAGACGCTAAGTGTTCATTTAGCTGCTGTGCGACAATTTTTTCGAGGATTTTCGAGATAAACGGAAGGTGGGACACCGGCCGGTAGTTTACCATGAGGTCAGGATCGAGGTTAGGTCTTTTGAGTAGAGGATGAATAACCGCTTTTTTGAATGCTAGGGGAACAGTGCCAGAGGAAAGTGATAAGTTTATAATATTTAACACTGATGGACCTAATAATACAAAAAGCTCCTTGATAAGTTTCCCAGGAATTGGGTCAAGTAAACATGTTGTTTGTTTTGTCCCATTTACACATTTTAACAATTCCTCCAATGTTATTTCATCAAAGAGAGAGAAACTATTTTGGAGGGCAGTGTCCGTCGTACATACAGTCGTATCTGTGTTAATAGAACCCAGTTGTAGCTGAGATGCATTTTCTTTAATCTCTTTTCTAATGACTTCAATTTTCTTATTAAAGAAATTCATAAAGTCATCTGCTGAGTGGGTGGAGCTACTGGGAGGAGTCCCTTGTTGGGTTAGCGATGCTACTGTACTAAACAAAAATGTAGGATCATTTTTGTTGAGGTGGATGAGATTTGAGTAATATTTAGCTTTAGCTGAGGTAAGCATGCGTTTATAAGTTATTAAATTATCACTCCATGCTTGATGGAAAACCTCAAGTTTAGTCGCACGCCATTTGCGTTCCAGCTTTCTACATGATAATTTCTGGGCTTTAGTTTCTTTTGTAAACCATGGGGTACGCCTTTTAGGGGCCCTTTTTAGCTTTAGCGGTGCTACACTATCAATGGTGTCGCGCAGGGCGTCGTTAAAGTTGTTAGTGAGGTTATCAATAGAGCCCACATAATTTGGGAATGGTGCCATTACCGAAGGCAGTAGGTCAGTAAGAGTCGTCGTTGTGGCAGCATTATTGTTGCAGCTGCTATAGTAGTTATTATTATTATTATTAGTTTGTTGACAATGAGTCAGAACTTCGAATTTTATACGGTAATGATCGGACATTTCTTTAGTGTACGGGAGTATCGTAACTTTAGAGGTGGTGACACCCCTGACAAGCACTAGATCTATTGTATTACCGTTGCGATGCGTGGGTTCATTTATTATTTGTGTAAGACCACAGCTATCAATTATAGTCTGGAGCGCCACGCATGGAGGGTCCGATGGGGTATTCATATGGATATTAAAGTCCCCCATTATGATTATATTGTCGGCGTGCGTCACTAGATCAGCAACAAACTCTGAGAATTCACTGATGAAGTCCGAATAGGGCCCAGGGGGGCGGTAGATAACAGCCAGGTGGAGAGGCAGCGGTGTGACAAACCTCATAGTGAGCACCTCAAATGAGTTATATTTATTATTTAGGTTAGGTGTAAAATTATAGTTTTCATTGTATATTAGTGCGACACCCCCTCCCCTTTTAAGAGGACGGGCAACATGTGCATTCGTATAGTTAGGAGGAGATGCCTCATTTAGCGCAAAAAAATCGTCTGGTTTGAGCCAGGTCTCGGCGAGACCAACGACGTCAAGTTTCTAATGACCTCATTAACTAATAACGTTTTGGAAGATAATGATCTTATGTTTAAAAAGCCCATGTTATAGGTAGTGGGCTGTTTTGAGGATTGTTTGTTGAAATTATCCGAAGTAGCAATATTAATAATGTTGCGTTTATTATGCGAAGTGCACTTTAAATAGTTTCGACCATATCTAGGAATTGATACGATGGGAATTTTCAGATTGTTTGCTTGATGCTGCGATAAACTGAACGCATCATAGTTAGCCACCTCAGTACAATGTGTGACTGCCTCTGACACGGTCACAAAAGAAAAAACATTATGTGAGTTGTGTTTTATTCTAAGAGAATTGCTATGTTTGCAGGGATTATCCAGCCTGGCGCCGGCTAGTTCTAGTTTAAATGACTTCTTACCCGGACACTCCACGCTTCTTTGGTGATTAGCTTTTCCCTTTGTTGTTAGCCCCGCTCGGCATCCCCGCTTCTGCTTCCGCTCACACCGTTTACGTCGCCTCCATTGGCGGTCCCCGCTAATACTTGACTCCGCTGCTACAAAGGCCGCTCGATGTAGCCCGCGAAGTATTCCCATGCTAGCGAGGAGGTCCACCGTACATGCATCTTTCAGTCTATAACGACCCGATCCATCCACATCCAGAATTGTCTGTCGGTCGTATGTGATCACAGAGTGTTCACGCTTTGAGCCAGCCATGAAATTGACAGAAATTACGGGTGTTTTTTGCCAAATCGCTCTACATTCCCAAGAGCGTCTTAAAGCTGCTGCATTTCAATGCGCCGCCATTTTGGGTCATTTACTAATTTTATTGATTTTTGTGTAGAATGTGATGGCAAGTTAGAGACAAAAGTTACACTAATGATGTAATACTGACATGAAAATGACCATACAATTGGTAATTGATGGAATGTATTATTTTGTGTATGCATTTTGATATGCATCGGTATTTTTATTCTTAGTATCATGGATAGTAATATTGTATTATCATAACATAATCCGTATTTCATAAGTGTTTAACATCAACATTTCAGTGAACTGGTTCATTTTCATGTCAGTAATACTTGATTGGTGTAACTTTTTTCTCTACGGTAACTTGCAATCACATTCTAAATTAAAATTAATAAAGTTGCATTTAATTTAAGTTTGAACAATGACACTGCTAACTAGTTTCTTAAAATGAATTCTAATGAAGATGAAGTGTTTAATGTTCTTCTTATGGTTTTTCTATTTAAGGCATCGATTTTGATGATTTATTTACATAATGCACCAAATTATTAAATTAAGTAAATAAGTAAGTACATTTGATTAATAAAACGCTTTTCACAGATAAAATCACAATGCACTGTACGAAACATAGGTGAAGTAAAACAACAATTCAATTAAAACAACAGGGGCAACATCATACAAATAATAAAGGATAAAAAGTAGATTAAAATGATAGTTAAAATGTTCATTAACTAAAAGCTTTACTAAAAAGAGAAGTCAACAAATGTTTTTTTAAAAAGTGTCAACAAAGCTCACGGAGGGACTGTTGCAAGTTATTCCAGAGTCTTTGATTGATTGATTGAAACTTTTATTAGTAGATTGCACAGTACAGTACATATCCCGTACAATTGACCACTAAATGGTAACATCCGAATAAGTTTTTGAACTTGTTTAAATTGGGGTCCACGTTTAATCAATTCATGGTCTGGGGGCTACAGCCTGGAATGCCAGGTTTTAAAATGGGTTTTTGGAATATTTAAGAGACCTTGGCCTGAAGACCAGAGGCTGCGCACTGAAGTGTAGGGGCACAACAAATCACTAATTTACTGAGGGGCCCCACCATGCAACACACGGAAAGTTAGAACTAAAATCTTAAACTCAATGCAGAATATGACCGAAAGCCAATGAAGACTGGATACAATGGTAATGTAATGTGGGCTGTGCATTATTTTTAGTCTTTTTAGTGTTGACTTGTCAAATTGTATCCAAAAAAAACGCGTCATCCACATTTTGCAAGAACTTTTGCAAAGTTACTACAAATGCGTCAGTTTACTATAAAATGCCTTCAAGAATTGTATTGCAAAACGCAGCGGATTATTACAAAATGTGGCATTATTGCATAGGGATGTGTAAATGTATTACTTTATTACATATTGCACCATTATTACATAACATACATTAAGAATAAAACAATAAAATCCACTTGTCAGTTAATCTTTTGGTGTGCAGCAGAGGGGAGGGACAACGTGGGTCGGGAGTATCAACAACACTGTGGATACTTCCTGAAAGTGTCACACCACACATCCCTTTTCCATTGCTTTCTTTGGACTCATTGAATTACTTGTATAGAAAAATGCTGTAAAACAGGGGTGTCCAAAGTGCGGCCCGGGGGCCATTTGCGGCCCGCAGCTAATTGTTTACCGGCCCGCCACACATTCTGGAAATGCTACTGCAAAAATTAAAAAAACATTTAAAAAAGTGGAATGAGGTGAAATCTAACTACAAAAAGTTGCAATGTTGACACAAAGCTACCATGCAGGCTTTTTTCTTTCTTTTGTCTATCTTTCTTTTTTATTTTTTTGCCATTGCTCAAAAAAAAAAAAAAAAAATCAATGTTATAATGAATTATTAACCTATTCAAGGCTCCAATTATTTCAAATATTTCACTTTAAAATGTTTTATGTGGGAAATATTGCATATATTGTGTGGTTGCCATACAAAAACATCAACATTTTATTTGACAAAATAGCATAAAACAAACAAAATAATAGTTCAAACGTAAAATCGACAGATATATCTGAATTTGAGCTCGTAACTTAAGTGTTGAAAGTAAAAAAAAACTAATAAAAATGTATCACTTTCTGAGTGGGGCACCTTTTGGCAGAGGTGGGACCAAGTCATTGCTTTGCAAGTCACAAGTAAGTCTCAAGTCTTTGCCCTCAATTCTCGAGTCAAGTCCCGAGTCAAGACAGGCAAGTCCCGAGTCAAGTCCAAAGTCAAGACTGGAAAGTCTCAAGTCAAGTCACAAGTCAGGCATTTTGAGTTTCGAGTCCTTTCAAGTCCTTTTAACCACAGACTAATATTTTTACACAGATTGTGTATGCTTTTAAAACGTTGTCTTTATTTATTAAAACAAGTGCATTTGAAATAGCAGGAAAAAAAATAGTACTGACATTGCAATTCATAATAGCACTATTAACCAGTCATTTTAATAGTGTAAACAAATTTAAACATTTAACTCATTCCTTTACAGAATAAACACATTTGCAAAAACAAGTGCAACTGTACTTATTTGTACAAAAGTGTTAACATTGTATGTCCATGGCATATTGCATTGTAACTAGTTCCACAGCTGTTTCTATTCTGTTCTTACCTTATCTCATTGATCTCATCTCATACTGTATGTGTGTTGATGTGTGCGTACATATGAAAAACATAACAAATACATGAACATAACAATGAACAGAGTTGTACTTTTTAGATGTCAGGGCCCTATGCAATATGTACACATATTCTTAATATTGTATACATTTTAACTGACCTTTATTTGACTATGTTTGTCTTTTTGTAGGTGGCTAAAATACGCGGTGCTGCTGACCGCCGTCTAACGTTACGTTATTGTGTGTGATACATTGACTAACGTAACGTTATGTGTAGGTACCTCATGCAACCCTGCTTAAAAAAAATCACTTGACAAAAAGTATGAATAAGGTAGCGAACTGCAGTGGACGCAGCAGATTGCCGTGTTTGCAATGACGTTATAACCACAGACATCTTATAAGTAGACGCAGCATTGGTTGCTGTGACGCGAGCAATTTGCATCTTGAAGTGGTGATGAGGAGCCGGCGAGTAGCCTAAACTGACAGTTGACAGGTAGAAAACAAAGATGCCGGGCTGGTGTTCAGCGTTTTCCTGCTCAAATGAGCGGACTGTTGAAAATAGGAATCGGGGGATTACTTTTCACAAGTAAGATTTAACATTAATGTACTATTGGTTGTATTTTATGAAAATAACATTACCACAGAGTTGAGAAGGAGCAAAGATCTTCAATATTTGTATGTGAAAATCACAAAAAAATCTTCTGGGGGAGGATGACGCCCCTAAAGGGGTTTGGTTTACAAACTTTCAGCCCCACCTACAACAAAATTCACCAGCCGCCACTGATTATGATGCATTCTCATTTTAGGCAAAATATAAGACAATACTTTCTTAACAGTATAATTGTAACCAGGAATAAGTCTTCAAGTAACAATATTCAAATACTAACATTGTTGGGTAAGACAGCATTTGGTTTTATTCTGAATCCAGTGAAACAGATTGGTGGTTTTAGCTGATATAAAGACTTTCAGGTGTTTATATATGTTTAAGTATTTGGCAGACGCTTTTATCCAAAGCGACATACATAAAAAATACATATGTAACAATCACTGTAAACATGATAATTTAAGGGAAGAATGTAATACAAAATATCAATACAAAGTGTCAAGACAGAATGAACTCTCTGCTGCTGCAGCAACAGAGATACAGTCTATAAGATATATAGATATCTAATGTATTCATACATTGTTTATGTAGGATATACACATGTATATATAACCTAATCATATTGTTTCTTCAATTTAAAAATAGCTGACCGTTTTTTTCCCCTTTCTCTGGGGATTATATTCCCAGTTTTGATCTCGGACGTCTGGTCACTTATAGCGTATAAGAATATTATATTACTGTTAAGCAAACTATGAATAATAAAACACGCCAAAACATGTGTCCTTTATCATAGCTACACGTATGACAACAAAGCGCGTGAAAATCAGTGGTATTCAGTGAGGTAAGATGAATTAAATGCGCTGACAGTTCATTGCTCCTGCCAAATGAATTGCACTAGTGGAGCGGATCACCACTCCAAGATGGCGGCCCCGCGTCTCGTCTGCGCCTGTAGGCAGTAGCGCTCCATGCTGCGTACCCTTATAAGATGTCTATGGTTATAACGTTAGCAGTGAGTTTACAGCCTTACTGATTTAACTACACAGCAAATAAAAGTCACGTTACTTAGCCAATAAACGTTAGCTTACATTCAAAACTTACCCTTCTTTGTGCATCTTCAAATGTCGAACGAAGTTGGAAGTTGTTACGTCTCCGTCTATAATATTCGAACTGCATGATTTGCATAGGGCTATTCGTTTTTTGTTGACCGAGTCGTAGTTTTAATACCCGAACGAAATTAACTTTGGCATAATTGTTTCTCACTGCCGCATTGTTTGACAATTCTTCTTCATTGGTTGTCCTGCAATTTGATTGGATGAGAGCTGTGTGATGAAAACAGCGTAGATCTAATTTGATTGGCTGTTGTACTGAGAGCACACACGCTGACAGGAACAACACGCTGATAGACACAGACGAAGAAAAGGAAAAATACGGAGCGGCGCGCTCCCAAATAACTTTTTAATCTTTGGGTTTTGGGGAAAGTAGCAAGTCATGTCAAGTCAAAAGGCTCAAGTCCAAGTGAAGTCACAAGTCATTGATGTTAAAGTCTAAGTCGAGTTGCAAGTCTCTTTACAATTTGTCAAGTCGAGTCCAAAGTCATCAAATTCATGACTCGAGTCTGACTCGAGTCCAAGTCATGTGACTCGAGTCCACACCTCTGCCTTTTGGATCCCAAATATATTTAATGGGATTGTATTTATCTTTTCACTGTGATTACTCAAAAATAATAATGAATTAAAATCAATGGTGTCCTGCATTATTGATATTTTTAAGGCTCTAATTACTTCACATCAAACATTGCTTTCTGAATGTTTTGGGCAGTGGGGGAAATACTGCATATTTCAGTTTTATTATAAAAAACTAAGTTGTCTTTGACAGAAAAGGCATAAAACCTTTTAGTTTTTTTAAACTTTATATCAACCTGAAGTTGATATACTGTACAGATTTACTGTAAGCGTTATATAAATAAAAAAAATAATAATTTGACTTATTTTTAACATTTTAATGACTTAGACCCTTTATGGTCCCCGGGAGCCCTAAAGGTAAAAAACAAACAAAATCGATATATTTTGTTATGGTTTGAAAATGAAAAATATCAAAATGGCCCCCGCATGCTTTAATTTTTCCGTGTGCGGCCCTCAGTGGAAAAAGTTTGGACACCCCTGTGCTGTAAAAAGTCCAAAAAACACTTAAAAGCCCACAAAGTAGCACAGTAGCTAACTACAGCACTGCTCTGCTGACTGAATGGGCACCGGAGATCGATCAGCTCGCCGACAATGCATGTGCTGCCGGCCACAAAAGGCCTGCACTGCGTGGCACACAATGGGTGAATCAAACGTCTGTACACGGAAACAAGATTTGAGCACCAAAGCATATTTGTATTAGGTAAAAAACGAAAAAAATCAAAGTTTGTACGTGGGGGTCGTAAATCGAGTTTCCAATGTGAATGCTTTGAAGTGCACAAAGCGAGTGTTTTAACTACTGTACATAGTCTGCAGGGTGTGTCTGTGGGCTCCAGTGGTGCAGTAGTGATGGCAGAGGCTCTCATGACCAACCCAAGCCTGCAAACATTAGAGTAAGTGTGAGCTCTTTCCTTCTATATTTTCTTTTAGAATCCAAAGAAAACGTGGAGTTGCTTCTTCTTCATACAGTCATTACAATACAGCAGTGGTTCTTAACCTTGTTGGAGGTACTAAACCCCACCAGTTTGATATGCGCATTCACCGAACCCTTCTTTAATGAAAAAATAAAATAAATGTTTTCAAATTCAAGACAAAGTTATATGTTTTTGGTGACACTTTAGTATGGGGAACATATTCTAAGTAACAAAGACTTAATTTAGAGTTATTTGGTTAGGGTTAGGGTTAGAGGGTTAGGGCCAGGGTTAGAGGGTTAGGGTTTTAAGGGGCCATGCCGAATAAGGCATTAATAAGTACTTAATAATGACTAGTTAAAAGCCAGTATGTTACTAATTTGCATGTTAGTAAGCAACTAATTCATGGTGAATATGTTCCCCATACTAAAGTGTTACCATGTTTTTTTTTTTACTGGTGCACAAAATGAACCGTGCATGAACATCACCTTGTTCAAACAACAAAACCAACACAGTGCATAAACTCACAATAAATTACACACCTGCAAATCAGTCTCACTTCTGCTGTTGCCGTATCCGTAAAACGCCGATAGGGAAAAGTTTTTATTTACACAGTGAGTCGGGTGTGTTTTGACCTCCGCAGAACCCCTGAGCCCGACTCACCGAACCCCTAGGGTTCGATCGAACCCAGGTTAAGAACCACTGCAATACAGTGTCAGGTTTTACCTCATTCCTTGACGTACAAATTGCGTTGTGTGTTTTGCAGCCTGCGTGGAAACAGTGTCGGGATGAAGGGAGCCAAGGCCTTAGCCAACGCCTTAAAAATCAACAGAAGTCTCAAATCATTGAAGTAAGCAAGTAGCAGCCAGGGACTGCAAGCACAGCGATTTGGATTTAAAACTCATTAGTTTGGTTCCAGTTGAGTGTTTTGTCAATTACATCTCTTGATTATGAGGGAATGTTGTATCAAGAAAACACCTCTCAGGACAGGAGAAGACATTATATGATGATTAATGATTGATTGAAGTTTATTGGTCAGGACCTCATGTTCAGTGCGTGGCAAAGCCGATGCAGCGTTGGATAATTCTTGCCAAAAGTAATACAATCTGGAAAAATATTCAGCAAAAGTCTAACAAAACCTGACGTTGGAACAATCACCATGTTAGACCCAGTCAGGATCCAAAGAACTGACTCCACAAAAGAACAATGGTACCTCCGTTTTCCAATAGGTCTGATGAAGACTGAATCTAATGAATTCACAATTAATCCTGACACCGAACAATATTAACACAAAACACATTTTATCGAAAAAAATAATGTGAAATAAACATTTAACGTCGCTTTTACCACCACCACTCTGTCCCTTGCCTCGTCTGCACGGAGCAGAGCTTCTTATGGTTACAGTAGTAACCCGTATGTCACTCAAAAGTGCCGAGTCTAACCATTGGAATCATTTCTATAGTTTGAAAAGATCCAGCTGGCCGCTTTGAAATGTTTGTTGTTTTGTAAGACCCGTGTCACGTTTGATTGATTGATTGATTGAGACTTTTATTAGTAGGTTACACAGTGAAGTACATATTCCGTACAATTGACCACTAAATGGTAACACCCGAATAAGTTTTTCAACTTGTTTAAGTCGGGGTCCACTTAAATTGATTCATGATACAGATATATACTATCATATATACTATCATCATAATACAGTCATCACACAAGATCATCACATTGAATTATTTACATTATTTACAATCAGGGGTGTGGAGGGGGGGGGGGGTGGGGGGGATATGGACATCAAGTAGTGGACATAGAGAGAGAGAGAGAGAGAGAGAGAGAGAGAGAGAGAGAGAGAGAGAGAGAGAGAGAGAGAGAGAGAGAGAGAGAGAGAGAGAGAGAGAGAGAGAGAGATCAGAAGGCATAAGAAAAAGAAAAAGTATCTGCATTTGATTGTTTACATTTGATTATTAGCAATCCGGGGAGGGTGTTAGTTTAGGGTTGTAGCTGCCTGGAGGTGAACTTTTATTGCGGTTTTGAAGGAGGATAGAGATGCCCTTTCTTTTATACCTGTTGGGAGCGCATTCCACATTGATGTGGCATAGAAAGAGAATGAGTTAAGACCTTTGTTAGTTCGGAATCTGGGTTTAACGTGGTTAGTGGAGCACCCCCTGGTGTTGTGGTTATGGCGGTCATTTACGTTAAGGAAGTAGTTTGACATGTACTTCGGTATCAGGGAGGTGTAGCGGATTTTATGGACTAGGCTCAGTGCAAGTTGTTTAACTCTGTCCTCCACCTTGAGCCAGCCCACTTTAGAGAAGTGGGTAGGAGTGAGGTGGGATCTGGGGTGGAGGTCTAGAAGTAACCTGACTAGCTTGTTCTGAGATGTTTGGAGTTTAGATTTGAGGGTTTTGGAGGTGCTAGGGTACCAGGAGGTGCATGCATAATCGAAAAAGGGTTGAACGAGAGTTCCCGCCAGAATCCTCAAGGTGCTTTTGTTGACCAGAGAGGAAATTCTGTAGAGAAATCTCGTTCGTTGGTTAACCTTTTTGATTACCTTGGTTGCCATTTTATCACAGGAAAGGTTAGCCTCTAGAATGGAACCTAGGTAGGTGACCTCATCTTTCCTGGTGATGACACTGTCACCTACTTTTATGGTGAAGTCATTGACTCTCTTAAGTTTGATGTGGGACCCAAACAGGATGGATTCTGTTTTACCCAAGTGGATGGATAGCTTGTTGTCAGCGAGCCAGGTGCAAGTTCTACAGAGCTCAGCACTGAGGATTTTCTCCACCTGTGACTTGTGCTTGTCTGATACCAGCAAGGCAGAGTCATCCGCAAACAAAAACAATTCACAGTCGCATGCTGATGACATGTCGTTTATGTATATTAGGAACAGTAAAGGTCCCAATATACTGCCTTGGGGGACTCCACAGCTCACCGACTCCACAGCTCACCGAGAGGGGGGGGGGACACGGTGCCGTTCACCTCTACCACCTGCTCCCTCCCCTCCAAGTAAGACTGCATCCAGCTCCAAGAGGTTTTGTTAAATCCGATTGCTCTGAGCTTATCCAACAGTATAGCATGGTTAACGGTGTCAAAGGCCTTCTGAAGGTCCAGCATGACCATGCCGCAGTATTTGCCCGCGTCCTCCTCATGTTTGATGTGGTCGGTCAGATAGAGAAGGCATGTGTCAGTGGAGTGGTTAGTTCTGAAGCCGGATTGGAATTTGTACATGAGTTTATTAGTGGCAAGGTAACTATCGACCTGTTCATAAACTATTTTCTCCATTACTTTCGAAATGGAGCTGAGAATAGAAACAGGTCGGTAGTTGCCAGGTTCCAATTTGCTTCCTTTTTTAAAGAGGGGAGTTACTCTTGCTATCTTAAAATCTTTTGGTACTTGGCCTTGTGTAATTGATAGGTTTATTATGTGCGTGATGATCGGGGCAATGATGGAGGCAGAGTCCCTGAGGAATCTGGAGGGAATATTATCAAGGCCGGTGGCCTTGTTAGGGTGGAGCGCGCTCAATTTTTTAAACACCTCATCAGCTGTGACCATTTCTAATTTGAAATCATCGTTGGATACTCCTAGCTTTCTGTAGAAGGCTTTAATGTGTTCTACACCAAAGCGACCAGAGTGGTGGGACAGCTTGTTGACAAGAGTTGCGGCTATGCTGGTGAAAAAGATGTTAAGTCTGCTAGCTACCTCCATTTTGTCTGTAATGAGGGAGTCACCCTCCTTGATGCTGATGTTGGTGAGTCTTGTTTTAAGTTTCTGGCTGCAACCAGGAAGCTGGTTGTTGAGAATTTTCCAGAGCTCACGTGGCTTATACGTGTTTTCCTCTATTTTGTCGTTAATGTAATTTTTTTTTAAGGATTTAGTCAGGTTGGTTGACTTATTTCTTAATTTATTGCATTGCTTTTTGAGAGTTGAAAGGAGTAATTTGAAAGAATGAACGTGACTTCAAACTTGACACCTCATCGGCTGGTTCTGAGACAGGATCGATTGCTTCAGTCTTAATTTACCGGTAGTGAGTCTTGCTTTTTGAAGCAGCAAATTTTTCTACACTGAAATTTTCAGCACTGAATTTTTACACACTGATTTTTTTTTTTTACACTGGGGGCAGTGTGGTTCGGTTGCTAGAGCCACCGTACCAGGAACTTGAGGTTTCCAGGTTCAATACCCGCTTACACCATCCTCGTCATAGCCGGTGTGTCCTTGGGCAAGGCACTTTACCAACCTGCTCTCAGTGCCACCCACATTGGTTTAAATGTAGCTTAAAGGATGTACATAATGTAAATTGATTGATTGAGAAGTTTATTGACATCTTAAAGAATGAAATCCATGTAATGCTTTAAAAAGGCAAATGGATGGCACAAAAAGCCAAAAGGCTTGTTTCCATTGTGGTCCATTAAATATTCATCACATTTGATACATTCAATCATAAAATATATATAACCTGTAACATGTATATAAAAATAACGTTACATTTTTAAAAATAAATTATGTACATATACACAGTATACATGTCAGGTGATTTGAAAAATAGTATATACAAAAAATGCTTGGAGTCTCTAGAGAAAAAGCATTATAGAAATATAATTCACTTCAGCAATTTTTTTCACACTGAATTTTCAAACACACGCATTTTCCTAACAACTTTTTTTCAATGAAATTGTCAATTTGATGTAAAAAAAAAAATATTATGTTCACAAAATTCAAACACAAAAAATCCGGTTACATATATTAGACACAAATAATGAATACACAAGGAATCCAACAGGAAGCACAACCAAAACAGGAGCACCAGGACATGAAATGATACAAAACACTGGAAATTAGCAAACAAAGTCAAAACCTTCATGTGGGATCATGACAATGTGTTTTATAATGTGAACAACACCTCAGAAGTCAACCAGGATCTGACACCAACTTTGCTGCTGTGTTTCAGTCTGCAGGAGAATCTTCTGGGAATGGATGGAGCCATTTTCATTGCCACGGCCTTGAAAGGAAACCACCACGTGACATACATCAAGTATAGAGCATTACTGTCTTGTGTGTTTGTCTTCCGTGACTTGTGCTTGCTGTTCATCCATGCGTCACGAAATAACACAAATATTCTATTTTGCACTTTAGTTTGCAAGGAAACGGTCTTGGAGAATCAGGAGCCAAAGTCATATCCGATGCCATTCGAGCCGATGCGCCTGCTTGCGTGGTGGACATCTGAACGGCTCCGGGAAAGCAAGGAAGGAAGTTTTTGTTGTACAGTAGCATGCTGGACCTGGCTGCAAGGAATAAACATGTTTTCCACTGACACCGGGACACATCACAAGGTATTAAGTGTAATTATGTGGAGTTAAGTGGTGTGTTTCTGCATGCTGTGCTGGAGCGCAATTAACAGTTATTAGGTTTATAGGCAATTAGGACCAAATTATGCTTCCCAAAGTACAGCAAAAAAGGCACTCTGGGAAATTTACAGGCATTTTGTACCTGGTCCTTCAGTGGGGACTTAAACCACTTCTTAATTATACCAATGTGACGGTACAGCAGCAGTGAGACAGTGACGCCGTTAGCTGTCAGCGTATTTATTAACAGCTTGAAATGTAAGTGAGATAAATAAATGATAAATGGGTTATACTTGTATAGCGCTTTTCTACCTTCAAGGTACTCAAAGCGCTTTGACATTATTTCCACATTTACCCATTCACACACACATTCACACACTGATGGCGGGAGCTGCCATGCAAGGCGCTAACCAGCAGCCATCAGAGGCAAAGGGTGAAGTGTCTTGCCCAAGGACACCACGGACGTGACTAGGAAGGTAGAAGGTGGGAATTGAACCCCAGTAACCAGCAACACTCCGATTGCTGGCACAGCCACTCTATCAACTTCGCCACGCCGTGTGCGTAATCCAAAGAGATAAAGTGTGATTATATTTGAGTGGTTACCAGCGGGTGTTGAAGGTGCGTGTTGAAATCGAGGCGGAAGTCCAAAGAGGGAAAGGCAGGCTCGGAAGTCCACAGACAGGCGGATGGTCAAGGACTGGAGCGAGGCGTCGTGGTCAGTGGACAGGCGTGAGGTCGAAGTCCAGAGGGGATCCAGGAATACGAGAGACACGGCTCGACAACGAGGAAGGGCGACGGGAAGCTGTAGAATGACACAACACGAGAGACAGTGGACACGACAGGGAGGGAACACAGAGAGAGAGAGCTAGCACATGCAAGAATGCTGGAGACGTGTTGGCTTACTGTATGGGTACGAGGAGCTACGTTCTGACACTGGATCTCAAGACGCGCTGGCTTATGAAGGCAGGTTGCTCATCACGTGCAATCTGTGTTGATTGCAGATTGCTTGAAGCCGTGCGGAGGCGCCACCGCAGCCCGTGGGCGTGGCTCGCGGTGCGCTCAGCAGAGCGCGCAGCAGGATGAGAGGCAGCAGGAGTGTGACCGTAACAACAGAATGCTAAAATTAATGTACAGTAGTAGGATTACGCTACACCTTTGGAATACCAATTCAGCATTTTGTTAACTAAGTTTTTAGCCTTATGCTTGAGTTTTAGCCTAGCATGTCCGCCATGTTTGAGGAGTGTGCATTATTTAACCATTTAGTTTTTCTGCCTCGTGTATAGTAGACCGTATTTTTGCTTTGATGCTGATTCCAACAAGAATGTACAGCAGTAGGATTCTTGCCAACATTTTGGGATACTAATTTAGCATGTTGTTGTCATGTCTGTGATCATGTTTTGTTTTAGCCGTGTCCTGTTTGGTTTTGGTCACTTAGATCCTGCTTTTTCACTCCCTTGTTTTGTTTCCATGGTTACTGTTGCGTTGACCAGCATTCCTCCAATGGGGAATTCAAATTGCTAGTCTCTCCCAGATTCTTTTTATGGCAATATGCTGTTGTTTATATTCAATCACCAGGCAGAAGTTGGTATTTTGTGGTTTATTCTCCAAGCTTAGAGGACAAACCTGAGACCAATCCAGCACCCAAGCGTTCCCCAGCCCGGTCCAGATCGGTCTAGCTCGGTCTCCCCGAGGTCCCGTGATCTTCCGTCTGTCCCTCGCCCCCACTCGCTTTGTTTAGACTACTCCGAGTTATCTCTACTCTGACACATTCCAATCTAGAAGGCCAACACCTTACTATGAGACTCAAAAGAAGGAAGAATACTAGCTATTCTTTATATGACTATAGGAGTTTAGAAAGAAGTAACACTTAAATATGGATATGCTTCCAACAAGTCCCCCTTTAAGATCTTCTAATAAGATCTTTATTACTTGTACACAACTTATAAAGCACGCCCCACATTAAAGTAGGTGCTGTTTTTTTTCTTTAAGCAAGCTAGCGATAAAACAACAGCTTATTTACATGGGAGATAGATGGAGGGAGTCCACGTCAATGTCGTCATGGTCAGGGAAGTAAACCAACAATTCTCGAAAGTCTTAAAGTTACCACTTTGCTAGACCCCCTTTAGTGACACTTAGCCCAAGGGGCGATAAAGCAACCGCATGAGGCTATGATGGCCAAAAAAGCTCCGAATGGAGACCAAGACAGACTTAATTAGGTCAGTCCACCTGCCTAATGTGCTTAGAAGCCAATCTTTGAAGGGGTCAGAGAGAGAGTTCCCTAGACAGGGCCTGGAGGCCCTTTAAGGCCCTCTGAACTGAGCCATCGGGGGTAGTGTTGTTAGGAATGAAGGTACAGCATTGGTCACCAAACATTGCACACACTCCTTCTTCCTTGGCTAGGATGCGGTCAAGGGCTATGCGGATCTGAACGGCCCTGAGGGAGGTCGGGGCAAGTTGTTCAGCAAGTCCCTCAACGGCGTCATGATTCAGGTTGGTTAGTCTCAACGGCGGCGGGGAGTTAGAGAGGCCGCTGAAACAGGAGTTCCAAGGGGTGTTAATTTGGTGAGTGGGGTCACCAGTCTAACCATAGCACAAAGCCCAACGGTTGACGTCGGGATTCTAATGTACAATCTGTGCTTCCCACAACACCAGAATAAGTCAGCTCGTGCCTAAGGGCCTATCCTAGAGCCATCTATCAGTGTGGTGCACCAGTAACGGTTGATGTCACCCAATTTGTTGGGGGACGGAGAGGGTCCTGTAATTTGAAAACGCGTGTAATTCAGCTTATGGGCCACAAAGGGAAGAAGTCGGGTGGCATTGTCAACAGTCCAGCGGAAGAAGCAACACAGTCACCCAGGTTTTGGCATCCACCTGAGCCACAGGTTGTCTGCACCCGCTCCTAAGGTCAAAGGTCAAAGTTACCAGGCCTTCGGTGGTGATGTCATTAGCACGCACGGATGTGAGCCTTTGAAACACCACCGAGGTGGGGTGGTACTTTAGGTGCTACAGAGGGTGTAGAGGTAGTTAACGCCCTCTCAAGGACATTAATTTTAATAATTCCTTTAGCGTCTGTATCAGTCAGGTCAACCCCCAAAACAACATAAAAGGGACGATGGGCACAACTTACCAGAGTATGTTGTCTGCATCCGACACCAATGGTTCAGGGTTGAGTCGTAACAAATATAGAGGTTATTACCACTGTAATAGCTATTGTGTCCCCCGTAATTAATCACACTGCACAGGTCAAAAATAAGTCTTGCTATCCCCTTTGACCCAGTCTATTTAAAGTCCGCTGTATGTTCTTAGACACTTGTCAGTCACTGTCGTCAGGAGGGATGAACTGAGACACAAAGACAGTAGAACACGCCCAAGCACCAGTCCGTCAGGGAACACTAGTCGGGTGTAACATCCTGCCTTTCGTCTATCAATATCAGAGTAAATTAGGTAACAAAACGGGGATAAACATCAAACTTTTCACTTAATGTAACGACACAGATAGTTATGCTGCAAACAAGCAAGAAAAACTAAGAAACATTTAGCATACTGGATTGGTCTCACACAAGGATATACAATATAGAAGTTGAAAAGAGTAATGTAGGTAGAAAATCTCTCTCGTCTCCTTAGCTGAGGGGCAGATGTTGTGGCGATGTCAGCAATGACATCGTCCCCTCCACCAGCCAGTCGAAGGGCGTGGGACGTCCGTTCCACGACCTTGAAGGGACCAGTCCACCTGAGCTCCGTCCACTTGCGTTTGATGACCTTGATCTTGACCCTCTCAGCGGGCGGAAGGGAATCTGTACAGAAAAACTGGCACACAAATTCTGCAATTTTTTGTGTAAAATACCATTTTGGTTTTACGCTGAGTCCTCCTTCCATGGGGGGGGGGGGGGGGGGGGGGCTGCTGGTCCTGTGAATGGCTGACCTGTATGCAGCTCATAGGGTGAAAAACTCAAAGGGCAGTAAAACAGTTTTATTCACGGACCTTCGAATGATCATTAACGCTAATTGCAACATGTCAATCCAATTAAATTTGGTCTGTGCACAGATTTTAGCCAATTAGTTTTTTATGTTCTGGTCCATCCTTTCAACCTTGCCTTGGGACTCAGGATGGTACCCCAAACCCGTGTTCTAGTCCGAAAGCCTTTTCGACCAAGGCTAAGTGAGTATTTTTTAAAATGGTTGCCGTTGTCTGACCTAATCTTTTTGGGGAAACCATGTCGGGGTACTAGGTCATTCACAAGTCATTTAATTACTGATATTGCATCCTCTTTTGAGGTTGTTGTTGCTTCCGGCCAACCACTGTGATTGTCAACACAAGTCAGTACGTACCTTTTCCCTTGTACCGTATTGATCATATCAGTGAAATCAAAGACTATACATGGTTCACCCTCACCTCCTCCATATTCTAAATTTGATATACTAAAGTACTATCGATGTGTAAAATCATTATTTTCAAATTAAAATTAGTTATAACTTCTTACCCACGGGAAAAATGTTAAAACTATGGAATGTGTCAGAGTCGGATGATTGTCGATTTTGTTCCAAGGAGTCTGTATCCACCCTCACTCACCCCCTTCTGTTTCTGAAAAAAGGACTGTGTTAGTCATACTATCACTTTCAGAAACATCTAAGAAAAAGGTCAGCTAATAGTCAAGTAGCGGAGGACAGGTCATGTTTGAGGTCAATGAAAGTCTCTTTAGCCTCTATGGTCCACTGGGGGGTGGTGTTAGGGTAGGGGACCCCTTAGCAATATCACAAATAACTCAAACTCAACTAAACCCTAACTTTTATGTAACTTATTCAATATGGTGAAAGTAACAAAATATGCTTATATTTATATTGTCACCAATACTAGAAAAATACTACCCTTATGGCGGATGCTTTAGCAATAGTATTTTGAAATTTTACCACACCTGGTGACCCCAATAATTCATTAAGTCAAGCTCATGTTGTAGAAAGTTAAATGATGCAGACACGTTTGTTACTGAATACTTTCTATCAGACTTCTGTCTTGACGACTATGTGTATGTAATAAGCAACTATAATTATTTGATATGCTTAAATGTCTAAGGTGTCGTTTTAGCTCAGCTGTTGTGTAGCTGCTAGCTCCTCGTAGCCTACAGGTGTCTAAAGTGCAGCCCATAGTAATGTGTTTAACATAACCATGGGCTAAACCTAAACAATTGAAAATGTGGTATTTGGGTGTTGGTGTAATGTTTGGCAGCTACGCCGTGTCTTATCATTGGACCTAAGTTCTTTGGTTTTGTAGGCGAGACAGAGAGCAAGGGAACAATGTGGGACACTATTGTGTCCATCTTATACCATGCTAGCTGTTGCAAAGATAGGTCAACATGAGCAGCCACACCTTCAGTTCCAACATATATAAATAATCATAACATATTGCGAGTCGGGTGGCAGAACACACGGAAGCATCTCAGTCAGTCAGGGTTTTCACTGTTAGAGCAGTTGGATGTCAGCCATTCCTGTTGTTTCAGGCTGTGGTATGAGCTCCTGGAGGAGCCTTGGTAGTGGTGTCGCAGCTTGGTGGTTGAGCCGTCAGGTAACACCAGGAAGGTTCCTTCTGTGCGATATTGAATGTCAGGGTACAGTCTGTAAAGGAGGTCATTACCAATATGGCAGGGTTTGTCCAGGTCAATCACGAAGGGGTGCTTTAGTGTGTGTCCAGCAATCTGAACCGGAAGTGGTTTGGTGACAGGCAACCTTCTTGTGACCCCAGCGAAGCCTTCGACCTTTAAAGAGGAAGCACACAGTTTCTTTGGTACCTCTGCATTCAGAATCGAATGGGTGGCGCCAGTGTCAATCACGAACTGATAACATTGTCCGTTGACACTCATGTCCAGCAGGGGGCCAGTCTCTATCTCCTGCTGGGGCTCCTGCGGTGGGTGTGCTTTGCCACGCCGGTATGATGTTCTGGCTGCAAACCGGGGCCTGTCTCGTTCAGAGGAGTTAGGACATTCACGTTGCCAGTGACCCGGCAGGTCGCAGATGTAACAGTTTCCACCCCGGACTGGCTTTGAATTATTGTGTTGTCCACCACCCGAGTCCAAACGTCTGGTCTCACGTCTGTTGAGGATTCTTTCCTCCACCTGTTGGAACTCAAAAGCAAGGTCACCCACAGCTGAATATACCCTATCTGATTTTTGACCTTTTGGTTCTTTTGACTTTTTATCTTCGGCGATCTGTAATTTAAGTAGTTGCTTCCTTGTTGCTCTGTCATTAGCCCTATTTTGCATGGGATGAATAAAATGTCCCTGCCATATGTTGTTTTTGGCACCGTGTATATCAGGGTTAAATTTGTCCAAAGTGTTTGGCCAAAGGTTCCCTCCCGGAGGTACAGGTGGGAAAGCAAGGTCAACAATGGCTTGCATGTATGCATCGGCAAGAGACTTATATTATAGTTTGTCCAAAGTGTTAACGTCATGTGTCAAAAATGTCTGCCGGAGAAAATGGTCAGACGTGTACAAGGGGTTAATTTTCGGAGGCAGGATTAATCTTAGAGGAGGCGTGTTAATACCTCCTTCTCTTGTCACTGGAGTAGGGGGCGGTGACTTAGTCAAAGTCTGGGCGGGTCGTTTGAATTGTCTTGCGCATGCGCGGCAGACAAAAAACCAATCAGTTCATTCTGTCATTAATCATCGTTTCTTTTGCTGCATTTCGTTTTTCCACGTAATCCCCGTTTACTTTTATCATACGCCAAACTCTTAAATTCTCTCCCTGAGTGTTCCATTTTCACCAGCGCACACACACACACACACACACACACACACACACACACACACACACACACACACACACACACACACACACACACTCAGCAACACACACACACACGAGCACGCATAATCACTCCCGCACACACACAAACACACACACGAGCACGCGTAAGCACTCCCGCACACACACACTCACACTCAGCAGCACACACACACACGAGCACTCTCTCTGCGTTTCACCTACCATAAAACTTCCAGTTACTTTTTTATTTTATTTTATTTTATTTTTTATTTCCTTATTTTACCAGACGTTTGAGTTCACAGCTTTTCGAGTATTGTAAACCCCCTTTTAACCCTTTCAAGGAACGTTCTCTTTTTTTTTCTTTTTAAACTGTACCTGCTAATTCCATTGTCGACAACCGTACATTCAATTGATCATCAAAAACAGTAATGATTCATCACATTCCTCCCCGACCGCCATCACATTTCTATCTGTCACACTTGTTCATGTCAAACCCTGTGGTCATTGTGTCTCTCATGCCCCATCCGTAACCCGAGAATGTATTTCTCGTATTTTTCATGAGGACTTTAACCTTGAACCCTATTAGGGGTGACCAAATCCCCAGGGCGAACCACACCCGACTATTTGCTTACTCGTCAGTGAAGCAGCCCGTCACGGTAATCTTTATCGTATTATTAATAAGGACTCTAACCTCAGAATTAAAAATACGAACGGACTTTAACCAACAACTTTATCGTATTATTAATAAGGACTCCAACCTCAGAATTAAAAATACGAACGGACTTTAACCAACAACTTTATCGTATTATTAATAAGGACTCCAACCTCAGAATTAAAAATACGAACGGACTTTAACCAAGAACTTTACCGTATTATTCAGAAGGACTTTAACCTTGCGAATTTTAATATACGGATGGACTTTAACCAATAACTTTATCAGGCACAGATGAAAGATTCAAGACACAATGACATGAGTTGACCACTATGTACAACTATAATGTAAAATGGCGGACAGGGCAAAAATGCAATCAATCTATCAAAATCACCACTCTGTGCCTGGGATCACAAAACAGTGTTTGACTTACAGACTTCAGGCCAGACTCCTAATGCAGATTTTATCCAAAAAGAAAGGTTCTGCTTACCTTGAATTGGCCAATTGAGTCCGTCCAGAAGATTGCAAAAAGTCATCAATCAACAGCGTGCCATCTCGGACGAAGCCCCCAAATTGTTGCGTTGACCAGCATTCCTCCAATGGGGAATTCAAATTGCTAGTCTCTCCCAGATTCTTTTTATGGCAATATGCTGTTGTTTATATTCAATCACCAGGCAGAAGTTGGTATTTTGTGGTTTATTCTCCAAGCTTAGAGGACAAACCTGAGACCAATCCAGCACCCAAGCGTTCCCCAGCCCGGTCCAGATCGGTCTAGTTCGGTCTCCCCGAGGTCCCGTGATCTTCCGTCTGTCCCTCGCCCCCACTCGCTTTGTTTAGACTACTCCGAGTTATCTCTACTCTGACACATTCCAATCTAGAAGGCCAACACCTTACTATGAGTCTCAAAAGAAGGAAGAATACTAGCTATTCTTTACATGACTATAGGAGTTTAGAAAGAAGTAACACTTAAATATGGATATGCTTCCAACATTACCCATTAGTTTCACCTGTTCCACGTCTGCACTCACACACCTGTCATTAATCATGTCGGTATTATTTAAGCTTTCAGTTGCCAGGCAGTCGGCCCGGCGACATTACTTCTGACACCCATGCGTTCATTCCAGGCCATAGTTCCATGCACGTTTTTCATGCCACAGTAAGTGTTGTATACTTCATGTTCATAGTTTTGGCCTTTGTGCTAGTCTTGTTTTCATTAGCCAAGTTTGTACTTCCGCCATTGTGCGCGCTTTTCGTTTGTTCCTTTTGTTAGTGTTTAAATAAATATGTCCTTACCTTCACGCCTTGCCCGCTCCAACTTTCCTTTGCATTCCGGGAAAACAAAACAACCCAAAGTCCACGCTTTGACAGTTCTTTGCGATATTTTGTGTTTTAGCCTAGCATGTTTGCCACGTTTGTGGGGTGCGCATTAGTTAACAATTGTATTTGTTTGCCTCTTGTATATGATATTGTTGTGAAGTGTATTTCTGGTCTTGTCATCATCGTCCGGACAGAAGGATGACACGGCAGTGCGGCTGGATCAAAAGAGACGTCGGAGACGCTTTATTGAACCAAAAGTTGTTTTATTTCAAGCCAGCGTTTTTAAACAGGTCTGCAGTACCCGGAGGAGCCTAGGTCAAAAAGTGAAGGACTCCTGCCTTGGAGAAACCAAACCATCAGCTTTATATTCCTACCCCCTGTCTGTGTGTGTGTGCTGGGTCAGGAGTGTGCATCCTCACCATAAAGGGGGGGGGTTTGTGTGTAAGTGACTGAAAAACAACAGATGCTGATCGTAGCCTAGACGTTTACGTCAAGCTAAACATGTAGTCTCTTCTCACGGATAGGGCCATCACCTTTGCATACGAAGGTCCAATTTAATTGCCTTTTCTTCCGCGAGAACTAATCCAATCCACACACAAATGTCAGTACTAAAGGGCCCTATGCTATTATTTGGCCCAAGTGAAATACCTACTATTTAACCTGGTGGTTTGCTTTCTCCAAGATGAATAAAAACATTCACCATATGTAGAACATAATATGAGTTAATTAATTCACTTCAGTTGTTTGAATGCTAATTCCAACGTTACAACAAGCATGGTACAATTCTTGCCAACATTAAGGGACACTGATTTAGTATTTTGTTGGCAACATTTTTGTGTGTTTTTTTTTGTGGAGGGTGCATGAGTTAACTATTTAGTTTTTCCGCCTCTTGTAATCATATTTTTGCATTTATGCCAAAGCTAACAAAAATGAAGTAGTGTTTTGGTAAAATTTGGGCAGGCTAATATAGCATTTTGTGAGCCATATTTTTAGCCATGCATTTGTGTTTTAGGATTAAGATTAAAGATTAAGGTACCAATGATTGTCACACACACATTAGATGTGGTGAAATTTGTCCTCTGCATTTGTCCCATCCCCTTGGGGAGCAGTGGGCAGCAGCGGCGCTGCGCCCGGGAATCATTTTGGTGATTTAACCCCCAACTCCAACCCTTTGTTGCTGAGTGCCAAGCAGGGAGGTTATGAGTCCCATTGTTATAGTCTTTGGTATGACTCGGCTGGGATTTGAACTCCAACCTACCGATCTCAGGGCGGACACTCTAACCACTAGGCCTTTAGCCTACGTATGTCCAACATGTTTGTAGAGTGTGCAGCGGCAGAATTGTTTTTCTATTTTTTGGGCTTACTCTCAGATTGAATGCCTTCTAAAATGTGTATATATATGTATGTATGTATGTATGTATGTATGTATGTATGTATGTATGTATGTATGTATGTATATATATGTATATATATATATATATATATATATATATATATATATATATATATATATATATATATATATATATATATATATATATATATATATATATATATATATATATATATATATATATATATATATATATGTGTGTGTGTATACTATATATATATATATATATATATATGTGTGTGTATACTATATATATATATATATATATATATTTATTGAGTATATCGGCGGTGAAACAAATTATACGAAAATAATGCCCATTTACCTTAACTGCGTTTTTTTGATGCCACATTATCAACAATATGGCATAGTTTTGTTTGCATGTGTTCATATCAATTTAGGATTTTGCCGCCTAATAATTGATGCAGGATAAGTACCTTTAGTAAGAACAAAACCCACTTTTATTTTGATGGTTTATTTTGCTGTTTGGGAAATAGTACAATAAACTCTGAAAAAATGTGTTTCGGCTGATACTATGCACACAGTGTATTTTGCCGTGTTAAGTTGACCATGTCTTTTTTTTTTTAGTTTCACTTAGTTTACCTCTGCCAGGCAGAAGTGTTGAGACAAAAAACAAAAGGGATAAGCGGTAGAAAAATGGATGGATGGATGGAAAAACTTATGCACGAGTGTATAGTTCTATAGCCAGAGCAAAGAGTTTGAGAATGTGACCGAGCATATTGCACATTTGAATCAGGTTGATGTGAGTGTTTGATAGTGTTTTTTCGTGCATCCTTTTGTTGAAAACTTGAAAGGGCTTCATTCTGTCTGCTGCCTGTACCAACATCTTTATGCATGCTTCTAAACAGGTTTCCATTTCCATCCAAGGGTTTGCTGATGACACTTCTGTTGAAATAACCTCGCAATCAGTCGCCCCTATTGCATGTGTGTAACATAGTCCTCTGTAAACACCGTGTATATACGGGCAACCGCAGCGCTCAGAGCTAATACCTGTGTGTAGTTTGTTTATTGTTTTCTTGAACAACAGTCAGGCGTCACAGTTCAATGAATGTGATCACCGCCGTTCTTTTGTTCTGAGGTAGCCTTCAATTATTGACCAACACCTGTCAATGATTCCAGATTCGGGCGCTTTTCCACAGCGCTGATGGAATTACACGGTTAGCACAAGCTATACACATGCTCTAAGGGACCTTGAACACTTTTGTTCGGAGTAAATTCCCTCTTTGATGAGGGGATGAAGTGGAAAACCTGCCCTTCTTACAGATTTGACGGCTACAGGCAGCCTTGCAGTCCCCCAGATGGCCCGTTCACTCAATAACTCAATAACTGACGTTGAGTCGCGCAATAGGTCACTTTTACCTGTGCAAGCTCGAGTAAGACATGCATGTATGAATTCATGGCTGCAGAAGTGGATATTTAATGAGGCGCACACATTATCTGACATTTTGCATTGTCGAGATAAAGCTTGTATTCATCAGGGTTGTTCACAACGATACTTATCGCACGAAAGCCTCGCAATATTGCCTGGCAAAAAATGAAACGAGCTGCTCGGTGCTTTGCTTTTGTAATTTTCTTGTTATTCAGTTTGCATAGCGAGATGCACACAACACCTTCAGATTGTACTCTCTTATGAGATGGGCCAACAGTTTGTCTCTTCTTGTTGTCTACATGGATGTGCTTTATTTGTTTGCTGTGTTTCATTTAATTGGGCAGCATAGATGAATAAGAAATAAAACAGGCAATACACTGATTACCAGGGGTGTCATCATCCGATATTGATATTGATCCAAAATCAGCAAAAAAACAAATATTGGATGGTATCAGCTTGGATCTAAAACAGGGGTGTCAAACTCATTTTAGGTGGGGAGCCACATGGAGAAAAATCTACTCCAAAGTGGGCCGGACTGGTAAAATCACGGCAGGATAACTTAAAAATAAAGACAACTTCAGATTGTTTTCTTTGTTTAAAAATAGGACAAGCAAATTCTGAAAATGTACAAATCATAATGTTGTTGTTGTTGTTGTTTTTTTACACTTACATGTTTCAGTTAATAGTATTCTATCTTTATTTGTCGTTATTTATACTTTCTGAATAAATTATGTGATAATGTTCATGTCAACTCATTGGTGTTAAAAAAAAAATATCAAAATCAAATTACAGGATGTTATTTATTTAGTTTGCTCATTTTCCTCAACTGGTGCACTAACATCATGTGGTTTATTTTTTTATTTTTTTACATATGTAGCATCATCTACAAAGATACAAATAATTTCTATTGCAGCATCTAGTGGATACATTTAGAACAGCAGTTTATTTAAAAAATAAATGTGGCTAATTTTTTTACTTACTAAACTCATCCCGCGGGCCGGATAAAACCTGGGCCGTATGTTTGACACCCCTGATCTAAAATCTCCGATATGAGCGCTTATACAAGCATTCCTGCAGTGTGTTTACTTTTGCAAAGCTAGAAAGGCAGTTAACATCTAAACGTCCTCTAGTAAACACAGAAGGTTGGTCGTTTCTTCTATTTTAGTCAAGTCATTTACAAAAGGTAAACATGGTAGGCTATAGGCTAGTAGGAGCTAGCACTACACAATTGCACACAAGCTAGACACACAATGTAAGTTCAGTTTCAGTTTATTTCGAACATGCTTACGATACAATGTAATGCATCACATATATCCAGTTGTTTCATTACAGCACAGGAGTAGGAAGAAGCACAGCTTAGTCAATCCTACCCCTTTTCATATCATAGCAATTGTATCCCATTTTCTTGTTCTCTGCAACAACAGTGAATAAATAAATAATTTATACACCATAATAAGAAAACAAATATTAAATACATAAATGATCTTTATCTCAAAAATTGTGTGTCCCTAATTGAACAATATTGTAGTCAAAAACACAACCTTTGTCAGTAAAAACAGGTATCAATGAATTCTAGGTGCATGTTACTTACAGAAGTCTCCAGCGTATTAGAAAGTATCCACTAACAAACGTGTCCGCGTCATTTAACCTACTGCATCATGAGCTTAGTTTAATGAATTATTGTGTTCAGTGGCGGGCCGTGCATTTCCCACCAAGGCCTTCAGTGATGTCTTACTTAGTCCGACTTCGATAAATACCTCTCAAAATACAATCATTTATGTCGCCACATGACCACGGCTTGAAAAATACTATACAGAAACACACTTGCGCACTGCTGGGCTTTGAAATACCTCAATTTGTCACTGATGTACAAAACGGGCTATTTTTTGGCACATTTAAAAATCAACAAACCCGCAGGGGACGTGATATTGTCAAAACAAAAATGATTGTAAAAAAACGTATTGAATGTGAAAAAATATATTTTAACTCACAATTTGTAACGGCCATTTGATGCCGTATAAGCCATTGGTACCGCTTGTAGTTTGTGGATTTGAGTGGAAGTGGCAGGCAAACCATTTCACCGCCAGGACAGCTGAACTCGTTTCCGGGTTGGCCGACCTCATCTTACAAAATCTAGTTTCTTGCAAGTATATATCTGCCACCTAATCAACGTTTTGCTCTGCTTCTTTGTTGGTTAAAATAGTGAGTACCGCTGATTTCTCCACTGGCCAGGTATGGCTCCAGTGCCACTTTCTGCTTTTGTAAATCACAACTTGTGATTGGATACTCACTTGGGAGTGACAAGTGAGTATCCAATCAAAGTCACATTCAACGTAAGGCTACTGTCAACAACTTGTGATCTGATCGGCTATCGCAACTGTCTGTTAACTGAATGTCCTCCGTCCATTAAACTGCACAGCCGCAGCTAATGTTGGTTCAGAAGACCTCCAGTAGAATTCATACAGCGCTGGCAACAAGCTAGCTAAATTCTGATTGGATAAAAGCTATAACTTAAAAAAGCAACACTGGAGCCTAATGACATGAAGAGAATATGATGAATGCTTTTATATATTTATGGAAAGTCAATTGAAAATAAAATGAACTTTCATTAATTTATGATCATGATTTATGTTAGGCCAGCAGAGAAGGCCTTGCTGGCCCTGACGGCACACCACTGATTGTGGTTACACGGTGTTGCCAGAATTTAAAGACAGCATAAGTCCATTCCAGAAATGTTTGAATACATTGGTTTCGTTATTGCTTTTTATACCACATTCATTACTCGCTGAGTAATTTCACTAGATTAAACTTTTTCCAACATTCTACTCAACAAAATGATAAAAGTTTGAGCAATTTGTGCAAATATTGCATAGAATAAACATCGATATTGTCCAATACTCAAGGCTCCAATATCGGTATCATGTCAGAAGCCCTGCTGATTACTCTGATCTGTGTAATGGTTTTATGTTTTTGTTTGTGTAAGCTAACTCTTCTGCCTCAACTGCTGCACACAAAAAGTTAGCATTTGCCAAAACTTGCATCACTACTGTGTTGCCTATGCTATTATTTTTATGGCAAATTCACCACACGGCGGAGCTGTTATTAACCCTGATAAGTAATCTTCACTTTAAATTTCTAACACAGATGAATGACAAAATACCCACTGTAACTTCAGCACCTCCAAGTCCGAGTCCATGGTTCTCGCCCGGAAAAGGGTAGAGTGCCATCTCCGGGTTGGGGAGGAGACCTTGCCCCAAGTGGAGGAGTTCAAGTACCCTGGAGTCTTGTTCACGAGTGAGGGAAGAGTGGATCGTGAGATCGACAGGCGGATCGGTGCGACGTCTTCAGTAATGCGGACGCTGTGTCGATCCGTTGTGGTGAAGAAGGAGCTGAGCCAGAAGGCAAAGCTCTCAATTTACCGGTCGATCTACGTTCCCATCCTCACCTATGGTCATGAGCTTTGGGTTATGACCGAAAGGACAAGATCACGGGTACAAGCGGCCGAAATGAGTTTCCTCCGCCGGGTGGCGGGGCTCTCCCTTAGAGCCCGTTCAATGATTTAGTTGATCAATATAATGTACCCAGAAATCATTTTTTAAATTTTATCTCTTTAAAACATGCTGTAAATAAATGCATATCCTCTGAAAGTATGTCCTTAAATAGCCATGAACTGGAAGATGCGCTTTTTAATCAAGATACAATTAAGAAATTAATTAAACTATTTTATGGAATAATAAATGAACACCACACTAGAAATGCAAATGATGCATGTGTTCGGAAATGGATGATGGACTTAAACATTTTAGATGAAAGAGACATATCATGGAATGATATTTGGAAAAATACCAATAAGCCCTTTAAAAGCATTAAAGATAAGCTGACTCAATTTAAGATATTGAATAGATTGTATTTTACATCTTCTCAGCTGTTTGAAATTGGTGTAGTAGATAGCAAGTTATGTATGAAGTGTCGGGCAGCTGAGGGAACTCTTGTTCATTTATTGTGGGAATGTCAGAGAATAAAATAGTTATGGTTGAAAACAACAAAAGAAGCAATCACATTCCTTAATACAAACATCCCAATGACACTGCAAACTTGTATTCTTGGGGATCTACATCAATTTAGTAACGTGCCATCAAAGAGTAAAAATGCTTTTCTTTCAATATGCATAATAACAAAAAGGGTAATATTTAAAAAATGGATAGATGTTGATAGTCCAACTCATACTGACTGGTACACACAAGCTATGGAGATGGTATCAGTAGAAAAAAACTGCATTTAGTTTAGATAATAATGAGTAATATATTGGAATATGGGATCCATTATTTAAATTTGTTTTAACTATTGAATGAACCAAAATATGACTTATTGTATCTTTGAGGAAAGTGTTGGACACAGTGTGTTGTCAAGCTTGTGAGGTGCGATGCGGGTGTAAGCCACTGTGACACTATTGTTCATTTTTAATTTTTTTAATTTTTATTAATGTTTTTAATGATGGCATCAATGAGGGATTTTTGATTGCTGCTATTTTGAAGTTGTTGCCAGTGTTGATGCTGGTATTGATGGTATTAATTTTTGTTTCGCTGCTTTTGGATTGTTCCGTGTCGTGTTTGTGTGTCCTCAATTGTTCTCAATTGCTCTGTTTGTTGCTATTCTGGGTGTTGCTGGGTTGGGTTTGGTTTTGGGGTTGGGTTGCATTGTTGTGGTGTTTTTGTGTGTTTTTTTGTTGACTGATTAATAAATTCATGGAAAAAAAAAAAATTGGAAAAAAAAAAAAAAAGATAGGGTGAGAAGCTCTGCCATCCGGGAGGAGCTCAAAGTAAAGTCACTGCTCCTCCACATTGAGAGGAGCCAGATGAGGTGGTTCGGGCATCTGGTCAGGATGCAACCCGAACGCCTCCCTAGGGAAGTGTTTAGGGCACATCCGACCAGTAGGAGGCCACGGGGAAGACCCAGGACACGTTTGTAAGACTATGTCTCCTGGCTGGCCTGGGAACGCCTCGGGATCCCCCGGGAATAGCTGGACGAAGTGGCTGGGGAGAGGGAAGTCTGGGCTTCCCTGCTTAGGCTGCTGCCCCCATGACCCGACCTCGGATAAGCGGAAGAAGATGGATGGATGGATGGAACTTCAATTCTTTTGGAAGGACTTAAGGTACATTGTATACAAAGCATTATCAACATGCATACAGAAACAAGAATTAAGTACAAAGATGAAGGAAGGTCCAATTGTTTTAATCCCTAAATCTGGCAAGGATAAAATCATTTTCAATCATTTAAGACTCAATACAGATTATAAAATTATTTCAGGGGCTATTGCTTGTAGATTAAAAAAAAGGGATTTCAAGTGTTATTGAGGAAACACAGTTCGGTTTCCTAAAAAAGACGTTCTATAAACAATAACATCATGCTAGTTTTAGATTTGGTGGATCACAAAGATATCAACAGCGAAGGTCTCATGCTGTTTTTAGACTTCTATAAAGCATTTGACTATGTTGAACATCCATTTATTCTACAAACCTTGAAACATTTTGGATTTGGACACACATTTGTTGCTACAATTCAAATGTTGTACACCAATATTAATAGTTCAGTAGCTCTAGACCAGTGGTTCTTAACCTTGTTCGAGGCACCGAACCCCACCAGTTTCATATGCGCATTCACCGAACCGTTCTTTAGTGAAATTTTTTTTTTTTTTTTTTTTTTCAAATTCAAGACAAAGTTATATGTTTTTGGTAACACTTTAGTATGGGGAACATATTCTAAGTAACAAAGACTTAATTTAGAGTTATTTGGTTAGGGTTAGGGTTAGGGGTAGGGTTAGAGGGTTAGGGCCAGGGTTAGAGGGTTAGGGTTATTATCATGCCATGCCGAATAAGGCATTAATAAGTACTTAATAATGACTAGTTAAGAGCCAATGTTACTAATTTGCATATTAATAAGCAACTAATTAATGGTGAATATGTTCCCCGTACTAAAGTGTTACCATGTTTTTTTACTGGTGCACAAAATGAACCGTGCATGAACATCACCTTGTTCAAACCGCAAAACCAACACAGTGCATAAACTCACAACAAATCACACACCTGCAAATCAGTCTGACTTCTGCTGTTGCCGTATCCGTAATACGCCGATAGGGAGAAGTTTTTATTTACACAATGAGTCGGGTGTGTTTTGACCTCCGCCGAACCCCTGAGCCTGACTCACCGAACCCCTAGGGTTCAATCGAACCCAGGTTAAGAACCACTGCTCTAGACCAAGGGACATGTCCAAGATTTGACGTCAAAAGACGAATAAGACAAGGCTGTGGAAGTACACCTTTACTATTTATAATGGTGGCATAAATGTTAGCTATTTTCATTAAGAACACTTTTATAGCAGGCATTCAAGTGATGGGAAATGAGATATTGACAAGTCAACTGGCTGACGACACCACACTTTAAAAAAAAAAAAATCACCATCAAATCCCTTTGGCCTTACAAGCTATTGATTTGTTTTCTAAAGCTTCTGCACTCTACTTAAACACGGACAAATGTGAAATCCTCACCTTGCAGGATTGTCCAAGCACAACATTGCACAATATCAAAGTGAAAGACGAGGTGACATATTTAGGCATTCTTATATGTAATAATAGGATCAGAGCATGAGGTCAACTTTGAAAACCGTATTGATCACTGTAAATCAATCCTAAACAAGTGGCTTCAGCGGGACTTGTCCATCTTTGGAAAAATTAGGCTGACTTAAATGGATAGCATATTATGTTCCTTGCCTACTACAACCAAGATTGTTAAAACTATTAATGATATCAGCCTAAAATGTATTTGGAAAAATTGAAGAATGTGGTTTAAATATGATTCACTTTAATGTAATGAATGGAGTCTTGAAGTTAAAAAGTAAAAAAAAAATGTATCTTGCGAATTCATATTCAATATGGTATATAATTCCAAATGTCATACTCCAGAGATTGGGAGGTGTACATTTTCTGTTACATTGTGCCTTTCATGTCATTAATTACCAGTCAAACTGTCTGATTTTCAGTTGATGGAATAACCGTTACATTCGAGTTAATAAACAAATCCATATATATATAGAAGAATGCAACTCTGTAGGTATTTGGGCTGTCTGACTTTTTATGGACAGTTGTGGCATTTGGTTAACTTATGAAAAAATGTATGAAAAGTATCAATGTTGTTGTTCAAAAAATCAATTTCAGAAGATCACCAAAGCAATACCTCTATCCTTAAAATCTATGGTGACTCAAGCTGTTTTATATTCAAACACGACTCCTTGTCTGAGAAACCTTAATATTGAAGATGATCATTTCTGTGATGAAAAATGTTCCAACAAATACATGAGGACATTTTTAGTGAAATAATATTATCCGGGCACAATTCATAGACTATTTATCCTAAAGGAGTTTACAAAAGTTGAGCTCAGGAAAATAAGGACAAGATATTACATACCCAATTCTTCCCAAAATTAAAGAAATATCATTTTAAATTATTAATGGAATATACCCTTCAGAGGATTTTTTTTTAAACTAAAATTAAACATGGGGGTTGACGGCTGTTATACCTGTGGAGCTGTAAAGGATGTCAATGATCTGTTTATGGAATGTGAGACTGTACATCTGTTTTGGGAGGAGATCAGAAATTGGCTGGAGATGCCCCCATTCACAATTTTATGCTCTTAGCAAAAAAAATTCTACATAAATGTCGGTTTCGGAAAGTAGAACCTACATTTTCTAATTGGCTTAATGGTTTAAAATGATCAATTAAATCTTGGAAAATGATTACAAGTACATAAGCCCTTAAATTTCTATCATTATTGAAAAAATGTAAAGTGATTTAAATTAGCCTTTTTTTGTCTTTTTGAATTTTGTATTTTATCATATTCATTATTATTTATTATTTGAATACTCTATTTGTATTTGCTTTTATTTTCTTTCCTTGACATGTTTTGTTGAAATTATAATTTGCTCAACCTGATGTGTAAAATTGTTGAATATGTTGAAAGTGCCTTGACTTTTATGTACATTGTAGATATGATTGTTGTTCAATAAAAAAAATTTTTTTTAAAAACCCAACAACGTGTCACCAGAAAAGAAGCAGAAGAACACATATGTGCAATTACTGCTATCATGGCCGAAGCTCCAAAACAACCAAAAAAACCAAAAGTTTTCTCTGAGGAGACAAAATAATAAAAACGGAGCTTACCAGAATAAAAGGACAGTCAGGATCAACATTGGCCCCGCTTTCACTCGCTGGCTTGAGCTCAAAGACGAGGGATTTTGGCCGATGCTAAATTCCTGCTAAACTAGTAAGTGAATTTCGATGCTCCAATCAAAATGATAATGCTAATATTAGCTATCGGAAATTTTCGTGGTCGCAATAAATGAAGTGATAGTTTGCAGTTCCACACTTCCCCGCCATTATTTTCTTTGCTCCGATACATTCTTGGTAGTAGCGTCATGTTTGTAGCACAATCCACGATAATTTCTTAATAGTGTCTGCTATTTAACATCAGCATCAGGACATGTAATATTTGTGCCAATATTACAGCGGACATTTTAATTTGACACTATATGCGCTAGTCCTCACGGGAAATGCAAAACACTACTGCTTTGGTCCACTGGCGCCGCCAAAATCAACCAAAACCGAAAGTTCTTAAGTCTTATTTCAAGAAATCTTACCAAGTCAATTTTGACTTGTTTCATTGGTAGATTTTTTTTGCTAATTGCAATAAATTGTTTTTTTACTCTTTTTAAGAGACGCAAAAGTGTACAAGTGTACTGTACATAATTATTACATTACTTCATTAAATACTATAGTTGTTGGTAGTAGATTATATTGCATTACTTAATATCAAAAATAGTTTTTCTTTTTTAAATTTGTGCTGTTTTGAGGGGGCCAAGCGTCAATTAAATTGATTTAAATTAATTTCAATGGGAGGCCATTTAAAATACAAGTGTTTTTAGGTATGTCAACATTCATCACAGAGCCAATTAAGCTCGTAAGTTGAGGTACTACTGTACATGTTTTACACTGGAACCTATTAGACGATGACATTACTATTTATTATGATGTCATGTGAACATGTCAAAAATGGCGACACGTCGCGACCTGAGTGTCGCTTTTACCCACTAGGATTTTGGCACTGTTTTGACGCCATTAACAAAACTTATTTGCAGGGGATTTAGAAATAAATTGCCACAAGTTTTTGACCATTTGTCTAATGATTATAAACGTCTGTATAACTCATTTAAAATTTGCTGATGAGGGAATGGAGTGTACTTTGCCCTCTGGAATGCAATATACGGCTGTCCACATGCATTCGTTCATTAAAATATATTTGCTGTAAATACATCAGCGGTGTGGCAGAGTCTTTTTGTCAGGGATAGATTGTGGTCCAGCCCAGAACGGAAGCAACTATTATAGTGACAGTCTCAAATGAAAGCTACGATGGAAAAATTAGAAACCCAAACAGCCTCAGATGTGTTGTGCTCAGACCCTCCTCTGTGTCATTAATCTCAACGTGTCTGGCAAGGCAATCGTTACCCAAGTGAGACCGTAAACCGAGCAAGAGAATGAATCTCTTGGCATCATTACAACTGCAAACTTTGCTCTTCTTCAACAGCAGGCATGTCCAAAGTCCGGCCCATGGGCCAATCATGGCCCGCGGTCAGATTTCATACGGCCCGCAGCTTCGGTCTTATAATGTATTATTTATGGCCCGCCTGCACTGTCAAACAGAATAAATAAATCATCAAACTTGAAACTGTAATTCCTCCTTTCACCAAATGGTGGCAGCACCACTTTAAGCCTCTGCATCCGTGCCGCGAACCCCTCTCCGCTCATTTCTGCCATGGCCACTGCAAAGAAAACGAGGAAAGTTGACAGTGAGGGCCGCCGCTTTCAAGAGAGATGGGAATTACAATACTTCTTTACCGAAAATCGAGGCAATTGTGTTTGTCTAATTTGTAAAGAGACGGTTGCCTGGACAACATCGGTGCGCAAATGAAGAGTTATGCAACAGCTATCGCATCTCTTTCGGTGGAATTTAACAAACTGTAACTCCCTCCAAATAGCACAGACACGATGGCTTTCTTGAACTGATTTATTTGAAGGCTTAATTCCTTTCCCTTCAAATTCACCGTGAAAACTGAAATAAAATAACGCACGTTATAAACGTAAAAATAACAACATGCACAGCATGTGGATCAAACATTTTACCGAAGTAAATACAAGCAGAAATGACAAACAAATACCTCATTGGCCTGCATGCTTCTTTTAGGAGGAAATTGTGATCTTCAGGCTCTTATAGCCCAAACGCTTAGAGTCCTTGTGACACTTTTTAGTCTTTGTGACAGTCAGTCTCTCTCTTTCTGCCTTCACATGGCATCAAAAATGTTTACTCATACCCGGAAGTAGCTTCCTTACATCAGACGACAGACCAAACGAGACACTTCAAAATAAAATTATGCCCACAAACTTAAAGGCCTACTGAAACCCACTACTACCGACCACGCAGTCTGATAGTTTATATATCAATGATGAAATCTTAACATTGCAACACATGCCAATACGGCCGGGTTAACTTATAAAGTGCAATTTTAAATTTCCCGCGAAACTTCAGGTTGAAAACGTCTATGTATGATGACGTTTGCGTGTGACGTCATTGGTTGAAGCGGAAGTATTCGGACACATTGTATCCCAACACAAACAGCTCTGTTTTCATCGTAAAATTCCACAGTATTCTGGACATCTGTGTTGGTGAATCTTTTGCAATTTGTTTAATGAACAATGAAGACTGCAAAGAAGAAAGCTGTTGGTGGGATAAGTGTATTAGCGGCTGGCTGCGGCAACACAACCAGGAGGACTTTGAGTCGGACAGCATACGCGCTGTCCGACGCTAGCCGACGACCCCATCAATGATCGAGTGAAGTCCTTCGTAGCTAAGTTAGCTTCAATGGCGTCGTTAGCAACAGCATTGCTAGGCTTCGACAGGCGGCACAGCATTAACCGTGTGGTTACAGGTCCAGTGTTTGGTTCGGTGTCTCCTGATAGTAGTATTGTTGATCTGCTGTCTATCCTTCCAGTCAGGGGCTTATTTATTTTGTTTCTATCTGCATTTAAGCACGATGCTATCACGTTAGCTCCGTAGCTAAAGTGCTTCACCGATGTATTGTCGTGGAGATAAAAGTCACTGTGAATGTCCATTTCGCGTTCTCGACTCTCATTTTCAAGAGGAGGTGGTTTAAAATACAAATCCGTGATCCACAATAGAAAGGAGAGAGTGTGGAATCCAATGAGCCCTTTTACCCAAGTTACGGTCAGAGCGAAAAAAGATACGTCCTGCACTGCACTCTAGTCCTTCACTCTCACGTTCCTCATCCACGAATCTTTCATCCTCGCTCAAATTAATGGGGTAATCGTCGCTTTCTCGGTCCGAATCGCTCTCGCTGCTGGTGTAAACAATGGGGAAATGTGAGGAGACTTTCAACCTGCGACGTCACGCTACTTCCGGTACAGGCAAGGCTTTTTTTATCAGCGACCAAAAGTTGCGAACTTTATCGTCGATGTTCTCTACTAAATCCTTTCAGCAAAAATATGGCAATATCGCGAAATGATCAAGTATGACACATAGAATGTATCTGCTATCCCCGTTTGAATAAAAAAAATTCCTTTCAGTAGGCCTTTTAACAAAAAGGCATGAAATTACATTTTTAACCATAGTAACTTAAATATAGCCTTCTTATGAACTTTTATGCATTTTGATTTTAATTCCCTTTTATGAACTTATTATTCTGTTTTTAGAGAAATAAAACAAATTATAATAATTATTAGTAGCAACAGTTACACAAACGCTTTCGGGATTTTGCAGTTATTGAAAAGGACATGCTGCTTTTCTCTTCTCCCCTCTCCGTGGACCCTGATGATGGTCCTGCACAGCTGCAGCTGGAGCTCATTGAGCTGCAGTGTGACGATGAGTGGCTCGGCAAACACCCGCAGCTTTCTCTTGTTGACTTTTACTGCAAGCTGGATAAAGACAGGTTTCCAGAAATGCGAACATTTGCTCAGAAAATGCTGAGCTTATTCGGCTCCACATATTTGTGTGAGCAGACATTCTCTGTCATGAACTTAAAGAAGAACCGATTGAGGTCAAAACTAAATGACTCTCACTTGCGTGACATTTTACGCATCTCAACTACTGCCCTCAAACCAGACCTGGCCTCTTTACTGAAATCCAGATCTCAGTATCACCCTTCTCATTAGTGTCAGTAAGTTATCTGTTTCTTGATCAATCTGAAATTGAGTATTTTGAACGGTAACATCTGTCCCTATCAACAGTGAAAAGCCAAAAGAACATTTATGCACTTGGATTTATGGCACTTATTTTTATTAAACTCTTGAGTAAGATTTGGTTATAACTGTTGATGTTATGAACCTGTAGATGTGACACAAAGTATTACTTTCTGATATTGTAAATGACGAGCAAAATTCACTTGTTTCAAGATTTAATAATAACAGACAACTTTGCATTACTTATAACTCCTGTTTTAAATGTTCATGAGGCAATGATATTTTTAAACTCATGTAAATTTAAAGGCCTACTGAAATGAATTTTTTTAATTTAAACGGGGATAGCAGATCTATTCTATGTGTCATACTTGATCATTTCGCGATATTGCCATATTTTTGCTGAAAGGATTTAGTATAGAACAACGACGATAAAGATTGCAACTTTTGGTATCTGATTAAAAAAAAGGCTTTCCCCTACCGGAAGTAGCGTGACGTAGTCAGTTGAACATATACGCAAAGTTCCCTATTGTTTACAATGATGGCCGCATGAAGTGAGAGAGATTCGGACCGAGAAAGCGACAATTTCCCCATTAATTTGAGCGAGGATGAAAGATTTGTGGATGAGTAAAGTGCAAGTGAAGGACTAGTGGGGAGTTGAAGCTATTCAGATAGGGAAGATGCTGTGAGAGCCGGGGGTGACCTGATATTCAGCTGGGAATGACTACAACAGTAAATAAACACAAGACATATATATACTCTATTAGCCACAACACAACCAGGCTTATATGTAATATGCCACAAATTAATCCTGCATAAAAACACCTGCGTGTTTGTTATGCTAGCTCCTAGCTCCTATGCTAGCTCCTAGCTCCATAGAACACGCCAATACAATTCAAACACCTGATCAACACACACAATCACTCAGCCCAAAAGACCGTTCACCTAACCCAAGGTTCATAAAGCTTATATATTTTTAAAAAGTTACGTACGTGACGCGCACGTACGGTACGGTACGTGTTATGCTAGCTCCTAGCTCCTATGCTAGCTCCTAGCTCCATAGAACACGCCAATACAATTCAAACACCTGATCAACACACACAATCACTCAGCCCAAAAGACCGTTCACCTAACCCAAGGTTCATAAAGCTTATATATTTTTAAAAAGTTACGTACATACGCAAAAAAAAGTTGCGCACATACGGTCAAGCGATCAAATGTTTAGAAGCCAAAGCTGCATACTCACAGTAGCACGTCTGTGTCTTTGTCATCCAAATCAAAGTAATCCTGGTAAGAGTCTGTGTTGTCTCAGTTCTCTACAGGCGTCTGTGTATCGAAGTCAAAAGTCCTCCTGGTTAGAGTCTCTGTTATCCGAGTTCTTCCATCTTGACTGCATCTTTCGGGAATGTAAACAAAGAAGCGCCGGCTGTGTACTGTTGTTGCTGACTACGTTCGAAAAATACGTCCATTTCGCACCGACAACTTTCTTCTTTGCTTGCTCAGCTTCCTTCTCCATAATGCAATGAACATGATTGCAACAGATTCACGAACACAGATGTCCAGAATACTGTGGAATTATGAAATGAAAACAGAGCTTTTTCGTATTGGCTTCAATGTGGAAGGCATACCCGTGTTCGCCGGGCTACGTCACGCGCATATGTCATCCTCAGAGGCGTTTCGAACCGGAAGTTTAGCGGCAAATTTAAAATGTCACTTTATAAGTTAACCCGGCCGTATTGGCATGTGTTATAATGTTAAGATTTCATCATTGATATATAAACTATCAGACTGCGTGGTCGGTAGTAGTGGGTTTCAGTAGGCCTTTAAGGTATTTCATACAGTTTGTTAAATGTGATCTGACTCTCCAAATATGAATGAAAGGCAGAATTTGTGTTTTTAGAGTTGTTCACATCTGCCTGAGTGGCTTATATTTTGTCATATTGTCATTTGAAAAATAAAGATAATTGTGACAATGAAAATTGTTTTATAACAGTGTGTATTTACATGAAACTTTTGTAGTTAAAAAATGTCCGAACAAACTATTGGCCCCCGGGCATCTTCACTTTATCAAATCTGGCCCTCTTTGCAAAAAGTTTGGACACCCCTGTTCTACAGGCATGGATTTTTCAGTATGGATCTCTCTTGACAAAGGTGCCAGTCTCTGCATTTGGTATTAAGCAACTGCTTTGAAATTGATTCACCTCCTCACAAGAGGCTGTGGCGGACTATTTTCTTCACCCACCTGTTGCAAGAGCATGCTTTGGATGCGATAAAAATGTCAAAGGATTGGACTGCGGCTGCCGTTCAAGGATCAAAACGCGGTTTGTTTTGGCCAATTAGCATACGATGAGTTGACGTCAAGATGATGCAGTCACGTACAAGCAGATTGTATGTGGCTGTCGTGTCGAGCAGGCTGCAACGATCGCTCCGTTTGGGAGCTTTTTTCATTCACTTCTGCTGTTTGTACTGAGACAATACAGATTCATCTTCAACAACAAGATCATTTATGTTTATAAACTTAATGTCAGCTCATACATTTTACTAAATACTATCCAGTATGGCTATTACGCCATACTGGCCCCTGTAGTTCAGTTCAAAACTTGGGAGACAAACATTTTTGCAGAAAATTCCTAAAAACATCTGAGTGCTCCTGTTGTACAGAAGAACTTGGGACACTGTGAACACATTGGAAGATCCTTGCATTGACATTATAACCTTGCTAGCAAACATAGAACACTGGGGTCCAAACTTGTGGTTAACACAACTGAGGAGTTCCTCAAGGCAACCCTTTAAGTCCTCTCCTTTTGGCAGTTACACATTTTTTCAATAATATGATTTATGTAACTAAGGTGTTGCCGTAGCTTGTTTACATCAGATGCAGTCAGTAGTTCAACCTCTTTAATTATACTAGTGGTGTTCCTCAAGGTTCCATTTGAGGTTCTCTCTTTTAATCATTTGGGCTATTCAACCGGTGGCCTGCAAGTTCAGTTCAAAACACCTATGAGAGACTCACATTTTTGCAGAACATTCTTAAAAACACTAGCGTGCTGTCATAGAGATGATCTTTGACTAGATTTTTTGCAGAATGTCCTTAAAAACAGCAAAGCCGTCCTGTAACTCTGACAAAATAAATAGACCAAAGTCAAATGTCTACTGTAGAGGACGCTGGTTCTGCAGATATTACCAAATAACACTAATAGTGACGAGAAGTCTGGCCACCCCGTCATTTTAACTTTATTTGTGCATTTATTTTTCTATGCAAAAGGTTATTCCCAGAGTCCTTGCTTCAACTCTACAACCTAGTGTGCAACCATACTTAAGAGTGTTTTAAGATAAGAGCTGTCTGTCTGCTAATTGTTATACTTTAAGCTGCAAGCAAAAATTTGAGTTTCAAGCATCCCTGCCATAAGTTGGCCTAGCAAATGTTACAGTGAACCCTCTAAGATCTGACCAAAACATCTGGTCTTACTCCCTAGCATTAACTTATAGCTAGAGTTCAACATAACGTATTGTTTTTTCAACCATTGGAACAAAGAAAGTGAGTGAAGGACAGTGCAGAGGAGAAGTGGATGATCTTCACTGAATTAAAGAAAGAAATAATCCAAAATATGGCAAAGTATCTCTGCTAGTCTGCACCATACTAAAGCAGAATGTATCTAATGACCATTTAGCTTTTTACATCTACCCTGTGCGTAAACTGAAAAAAAATTGCTAATCCATAGTAAATAATGCAAATTGGTCCTTTTGTCACCTAAACCACAATGCAGGTTTTTAAGCTTTACAATTATCTCATAGTCTTAAACCACATCAGGTTGATTTCAGTGTGTTAGATCAGTGATTCTCAGCCTGTGATACGTGTACCACTAGTCAGAGTCGTGTATAAAGAGAATATGGCCAACTTAGTTTCAGGCCATCTCTTCAATGATTGGTCAAAAGGCACTCACGTGACTACAGGGCGCCATGACTGCTACCAACTTTGAGCTGATGCTATGTGTCTGCGGTGCTTCCTTGTTAGTTTTTTCGAAGTGTGAAAATGCCCTGTTGTGCAGCATGGGGCTGCTCCACCTGTGAGAATTGTGGAAAGATTTGACATCGCTTTCCCAACACCCTGGAAAGAAGACAAGTATGGGAAGTGAAGGTTTGCCATCAACACCGGAGACTAGAGCCACCAACTACAATGTCTTGTGCCAGGTAAACACACGACACAACGTTGGCATTTTGTTCAGGAGAGAACACACAGAAGTGGTTGCTGGTGGGGCAAGGCGTCCTGCCTTTCTGCCCGCGTGGGGTGTGGTCTCTCGCTGGCCTGGGAGATGGCTGTCCCGTGTTTCTCCCGTGCCTTGTCCTCTGCTGGGTGCGCCTGTGTACGGCCTACTGCTGGCCCTTCCGGGCGGCACGGTGGGCCAACCTCTGGTGGTCTGCGTAGGGCCGGTGGTCCCTTGTTCCCTGGGCGCCACACCTGCTGTTTTGGGTTGGGCTCCCTGGGTGGCTGAGACCGTACTCTGGCTCCCACACACACTGGGAGTCAAATATATTGTACATACAAATACACATATATACTTACATACACACAATTATTCATATATACGCGCACACAGAGGTACCTATGCTCCCACATACATACACAAATACGGTACATACCTACACACTCACAGTACATACATCCACACGCATGTTCACTGTACAAACATACATATACACATACTGTACATGTACAAGTACATATACATACATACAGTCATGCATATAATCACATTTCATCAAACATATTAATGTTGTTGCCCTAGGGAAAACTGGGTAACACACGACACACTGACAAAGCTTAACCTTCATACTATAACAATCTACAAGGTTTGCTTCTTTCTTCCTCTCCATTTATCTGCTTTCTTTTGTATTTGAAGTTATCATTACATATATGTATTGTTGCATTGGAACAATTGTATTGTTGATAATAGAGGTAATTATTGTTATTATTTATTATCAATCGTGCTATTGCTATTGGTATTTGTATTGCTCCATTTGTAGTGTAATAATGCTCATTGTCATTTCTGTAATTATTTACTTCACTAACTGCTTCTCTGCTTTCACTTTTGCTATCATCTTTGTACATTTGCTGATGCTTTTCTGTTGTTGTTGTTGTTGTCTCTCTGTCTTATCCCCCTCTTGTCCCCACAATTTCCCCCTCTGTCTTCCTTTTTTTATCTTTCTGTCCCCTCCTGCTCCGGCCCGACTGCACCAAATAATAATATGAATCCATTTAGTATAAATGGGCATCTACATCAACAATATGATTTGCCTGAGTAGCTGGACAGGACAAAATAAAACAGATGCATCAACGTGAATGGCCTGCAGACCCTCCAATTAGTTTTTCTGCAACTCTCTGTGGAAAAAGGTTTGAACACCCTTTGCAAAATATGCATATTGATAACTTGTACAGCTTTATGACTCATGCCACCAAATGTCTCGTGGTTTGCCGCTACATTGAGCATGGCCACTCACTTTATGATCACTAGTGGGGTTGAGGTGATATGCATTATTCACCAGGCGTGTGCGCAGCCTGTTGTGTTGATAAGACTGCAACTCCAGAATGTAATCAACACAGCATCATATTATTTTAATCCACTCAGTGTCAGGTGCTTAAAACTGTTGCACCTGGCCAAAACATTAGGTACGTCTGCATGGCAAAGCGTGTGGTGTGAAACTTCATTGCACAATACTAGAACAAAAAACATTTTAATCATGCAAGAAATATGAATGAACACCAAGAGTGTGTAGATACTAACTTGACTAACTTGATTAAAAGTATGTTGGAGTTGGGGTGTTGGTGGAGGGAACAGTGATAAAGTCATCTAAAATAATTTGTGTTAAAAAGGGGGCAGATAAATATAAGAATAGTATTCTTCCATCTGCTCCTTTCTGATCATGGAAATGTATAAGCAACAAAAAAACAATGAAAGTGTCAACTGTATATGGCTTGTATATATGCATTTTCATGAAAGGAATAAAAAGAAATGATGATGATGATGATGACTGTTCTGCAAGTGCACCCTTCTGCACCTATGTGTGCCCGGAGAGGGAACATGTAATAAAAATGTGACATCATCATCATCATCATCATCATCATCACCCGCAGCTCAGTGAACGGTCTCCCAGTAGAAGTGCAGCAGGACGCATGCAGGGAAGACGCGCCGAGGATCCAGCTCTGCATGCCCGAATAAATGCGTTGGCGAGCGGGGAAAGCATGCAAGCTGCAAGGTGATTGATTAGGAGCTACATTGCCTTGCGTGGCAGTCATCGTCACCTCGGGACGGAAGGTGAACAACGACGCATTCCTGCATTTCTTCCTTTTACCTGCGCAGTAAGTGCAAATATTTTTTGTTTTATTTAAATGACACTTTGACTGCGTATCACACCTTTAAAAAGCCACGTGCTCAATTGCATGCATTTACTTCATAAAGGTCTGCAAAAATAGTTTTCTTCAAAGTTTTTGCATTTGGTGGTTGATTTATTTCCTCCTGCAAGTGTCACATTTTTTCACTTTTAATCATGACGATGCTGTGATTTAATGCATGCACTGTATGCGGCAGAAAAAATGTCACATACTGTACTTCCTAATGACTAATAAGCAACACCATTATCTCCATGACAACACTTAACCATGTCTGCACTCTTCTATTGCCACAACTTCATCCTGGTTCTTTTTGTTCCCCTCTGTTGGACTTTTCTCACTTCTGACTCACCTGATTTAAAGCCTTGAGCGCATTCCAAAGCGTGGTGGGAAAAAGAGTTTGCATATGGCGAATTCCAAGTTGATCCTGCTGCGGTGTTGAGGTTTATTTATCAGTTATTATGATTGCTGGCAAGCAGAGTTGGAAGAGATGCCCACAAGGCACCACCAGGACATATATGAAGCCAAATAATATTGCAGTTTCACACCTAAAGGGCGCCACAGCCTGGCGTGCCTGTCAAACGCCAATGGCAGGAGATCAGATCAGTGCTGTGACACACTCCACTGCACCCTGAGGTGGGACCCCTGTAGATGGTTGTCATGATGGGGACCTCTGTGCCTGCTCTAAGTGTGGGGCCCACCCCCAGCTCCTGTTACAATTGACTGCACAATTATACCCCATACTGTATATAGTTATAACAGAAAACTGGAAATAGGCTATTTTTCTATAAATGTGTACTGTACTGTATATTGGTGTGACCTTTTGACTTTTAGGATGTTATCCCTCCAAAGTTCATACTGTAGACCAAAGAGTCTAATATTATGTTTCAGGAGGGAGTGAGACGGCACAGACACCAGGGGGCAGTAAAGCTCTATGGTTTATTATATATTAAACAATATAATATATATATCAGGGGTCCCCAAACTACGGCCCAAGGGCCGGATCCGGCCCCCCAGCATCCAAAATCCGGCCCACGGGAAGTCCCAAGTTAATTTTTTTTTTTTTTTTTTTTTTTTTTTATATCTTTCCTTTCTAATCTATTTTCTACCGCTTGTTACTCTCGGTGTCTCCAAGCCGCTCAGGCAAATCATATTGTCTAAAAATGAATTTTCCCATCGATAACGTGAAAATGTTAAATGTCAAAACGGATTAAAAAGACAATGTATATATGTATTAGGACTGTGAACCTTTGGGTATCCCACGATTCGATTCAATATCAATTCTTGGGGTCACGATTCGATTCAAAATCGATTTTTTTTTTCAATTCAACACAATTCTCGATTCAAAAACGATTTTTCCCCGATTCAAAACGATTCTCTATTCATTCAATACATAGGATTTCAGCAGGATCTACCCCAGTCTGCTAACATGCAAGCAGAGTAGTAGATTTTTGTAAAAAGCTTTTATAATTTTAAAGGACAATGTTTTATCAACTGATTGCAATAATGTACATTTGTTTTAACTATTAAATGAACCAAATATATGACTTATTTTATCTTTGGGAAAATATTGGACACAGTGTGTTTTCAAGCTTATGAGATGCGATGCAAGTGTAAGCCACTGTGAGACTATTGTTCTTTTTTTTTATTTTTTATAAATGTCTAATGATAATGTCAATGAGGGATTTTTAATCACTAATCACACAACTAATATTGACACTGTTGTTGATAATATTCATTTTTGTTTCACTACTTTTGGTTTGTTCTGTGTCGTGTTTGTGTCTCCTCTCAATTGCTCTGTTTATTGCAGTTCTGAGTGTTGCTGGGTCGGGTTTGGTTTTGGAATTGGATTACATTGATATGGTATTGCTGTGTATTGTTTTGTTGGATTGATTCATTTGAAAAAAAAAAAAAAACATTAAAAAAAATATATATATATATATTTTTTAAATCGATTATTTAAAAATGAGAATCGATTCTGAATCGCACAACGTGAGAATCACAATTCGAATTCGAATCGATTTTTTCCCACACACCTAATATGTATATATATATATATATATATATATATATATATATATATATATATATATATATATATATATATATATATATATATATATATATATATATAATATATATATATATATATATATCAGTGATGTGCGGTGAGGTTCATGGCTAGTGAGGCACTGACTTCATCACAGTCAGATTTACAAACATATGAACCCTAAAGAGTATCTTATTCACCATTTGATTGGCAGCAGTTAACGGGTTATGTTTAAAAGCTCATACCAGCATTCTTCCCTGCTTGGCACTCAGCATCAAGGGTTGGAATTGGGGGTTAAATCACCAAAAATTATTCCCGCTGCTGCCCACTGCTCCCCCACGTCCCAGGGGGTGAACAAGAGGATGGGTCAAATGCAGAGGACACATTTCACCACTCCTAGTGTGTGTGTGACAATCATTGGTACTTTAACTTAACTTTAACTTTACACATACAAACTGTAGCACACAAAAAAGCACATTTAATTAAAAAAACATTTTTTATTATGGTCTTACCTTTACTTATAAATGAAGTCCATGCGCCGCTGTTGTGCTAGATTGATGCACCCCCGCCGTAGAATGATTGGGTTTAGAACCAGGAAGTGACTGAAGGCTGTGGCTGTGTTTAGAACCAGGAAGTGACTAAAACACAGGGATGTGTGACTAAAGCCCACACTTAAAGTTTCCACGTGCAAGATTGAATCTATTTAAAAAAGTTATTTAATAAGAAGCCAAAAAGTGCAAAAACACTCATGTTCGTGTTGGAGGAGTTGTGAATGAATGAAATATGAAATCTGTGCTGCAGTTTGCAGGTGTACCTAATGTTGTGGCCCTGCATTCATTCACAACTCCTCCAACACGAACATTATTGTTTTTGCACTTTTTGGCTTCTTATTAAGTAACTTTTTTAAATAGATTTAATCTTGCACGTGGAAACTTTAATTGTGGGCTTCAGTTGATATAACGCTCCCGTCAGGGGGTGCATTCTACGGCGGGGGTGCATTCTCTACCACCAGGAGGCGGGATTACTGCGAGCCTCAGCCAGTGCGTCGTCGCAGCAGTTTTATGATCGCTCAGCACAAGAAATACGTTACACACATACTAGTTGTTGACAAAATACACTGTACATTATATACCTCAGCTAACTAAACTATGGAAATGTATAATATAATTCATATAGCAATACAGTCTCACTGCACAGCAGGCCAGCAGTTAGCCGAGTCCGCAATCCATGTTGAGGCACAACGGGGTGACGTGCCTCAACTGGCTGCTGATCACCGCACCATCTCTTCTCAGTATTTGAACGGCAAATGTGAAAATTCAGCGATTTTGAATAAAAATTATCTAAAACTGGTGAAGTTAAATGGAAAATAACTTTATAGTATAATCACTGGATACATATAACAATTTAATTATTTTTTTTTCTTTTTACATTTTTTTTCTTTCCATGATGGCACGTGAGGCCCCGCCTCACCTGCCTCTAGTGACTGCACGTCACTGATATATATATATATATATATATACAGCCCGGCCCCGGCCAAATTTTTTTAACCCAATGCGGCCCACGAGTCAAAAAGTTTGGGGACCCCTGATATATATGATAATGAAACAATACTATACTAAACTGGTGTGTGACAAAACCCAAGGGGTGTATGGTGTGAGACTATGTGTATGAATAATTACACATAGTCCAAAGGGGCTAGGCAGAAGAGGGTCCGTAACACAAGCGGGAGGTCCGTGGGGCTGGAGAGAGACGACAAGAGGTCTGTGTCAAAAGCGGGGGTCGAAGATCGAGGGAGGCAGTCGAGATCCAGGGGGAGTCCAGGGAAGCGAGACACACAGCTCGAATCCAAGGCGACGGAAAGAAAATACTGCGGGCACAAGGGAGAGGACAGGGGACAAATCAAACACGGGGAAGAAAACACGGAGAGCAAGGAGCTAGGTTGCATAGAGGTAACGATCGCTTATGGGACATCAACAGAAGATTACGTCATCGGACAGGATAGCAGGTTGAGCAGGCTTTTGAAGGCAGGGCCTCTCATTAGCGCTAGGTGCGTAGATTGCCAGTGAATGATTGCAGCTGCCGGCTGCCGCAGGGCAGACGCACGCCCGGCGCGACCCTGGAAGTGCACGGCCTGTGGGCGCGGCCCGAGGTGCGCTCCCGGAGGCGCAACCAGCAGAGCGCAAAGACGAGGGCGCATTGGTATGCGCTCTGGCCGTAACATCTAAAGTAGGAATATTCAACAACATTTTTTGGGGGGCCACATTTCCAGAAAGCTAAGGCCCGGTGTTCCGGACTTCTTCCTTCACTATTTGTCATGATACTTTGCCTGGGTCATGTTTTGTATGGTTTGATATTTCTTTAGTTGGTGATTAGTTTTGTTTCAGCACCCTTGTTTGTTTTCTTTGTTGCCATGGGTGCTGATTTTTGTCACCTGCCTCTGATTAGTTGTCGGGACGTTCAGCTGCTCCCGGTCACTAATCAGAAAGCTATTTATTCCTTTATTCGCAACACGTGACAGTTACGTTTGTACTACTTGATTTTTGCTCTTTTTGTTGGCTAGTCTTTTGCTAAGCCTTTGCCGTAGCTTCCTGTGCCATCGGCACGTGTTCTATTTTCGTAATTCTTGTCTGATTATTGGAATAAATCATCTTTCTTACCTGCCTGCTGCTTCCTGACGTTCATCTGCATCTTGGGGAAATGACCACCGCAAAACTATGCAACCCAGACGTGACACTATTAGTCTTATTTTCTATATTCCAAAGAACCACCGTCCTCTACAGTAGACATTTGATTTTGGTCTATTTGGTCCGAGTTACAAAAGCACTGTTTTTAAGGACCTTCTGCAAAAATGTGTCCGGCACAAGTTTTTTTTTAACTGAAATACCAGTGAATAGCCCAAACGATAAATTATAAAAAATTATAAAAAAGGGAGGACCTAAAACAAAACCTTGGGGAACACCATTAATATAACCAACGACGTTTAACAAATGACTACTGACTGCATCTGACATAAACAAATTACAGCAACACCTTAGTCATATAAATCAAATTGTGAAAAAAATGTGTAACTGCCAAAAAAGAAGAGGACTTAAGGGGGTGCCTTGAGGAACACCTTAGTTATGTTTTTACAATTTGGACCTCAGTTTTCTAGCCAGGTTAAAATGCAGATGCAGAATGCACCCATGTGATAATGACCCAATTTCCTCTATACCAGTGGTTCTCAAACTTTTTTCAGCAAGTACGACCTCAAATAAACTTGGCTCTCAAAGTACCACCATAATGTCCAACATTAAAATACAGTAGCGTAGTAGGCCCAAATATTAATTTAAAACAAGGCAGAGGTTGTATTTAAGTATATTTAATATTTTTGGCCACTGTAACATTACACACAGTTTGAACCTAACACTGTGTTTGAAAATGGAAAAATAAAACACTGTACTTTTTTCTTTTTCTTTCAAACATTTGTTTATTGGATTTTAAACCTATACAGTCCAGAACTACAATCAAACACATGTCAAATTGTTTTCTCCTTAAACAAGTAGCCCACAAAAAATATATGTAAAAATTTTTTTTTATTAAAAACAAGAATCAGTCAAATGGGCACAGGCAAATATTAACATGAAGCCACACTCAACTACTACATTCAGCCCCAACATGTTGCAGCAATACACAAAAGCAGACCTTTGTGCATTCACGCACAGCATAAAACGTTTGGTGGACAAAATGAGACAAAGAAGGAGTTGCGTAAAACACGTCTTTCTGTGGGAGCATCAGAGAAAGTTGTACATGTAAACAAACTACGGTGAGTTCAAAGATCGCTGAAATTAGTAGGACAAAACGGTGCTTTCCAAATACTCTCATCAGCGAAGCGTGTATAACATAAACAGTGAGATTTCTAACAATCAGGACGGTTTGTGTCATGTTTGTTCTCCTACAGAAAATATATAAAAATATATATCTATTTTTTTTTCTTCATCTTTTTCCATTTTCTTGTTATATTCTTATTTTTATTGTTATATTTTTTATTCTTATTTTTGCTATTTATTTTTATTCTTAATGTTATATTTTCTATTTTATTTCCATTTATACCCCCATTATTTACTTTTTATTTTTTAAATTCGATCTCAATTCTGTACACTGCTGCTGGAATTTTTTATTTTCCTGACGGAACTCTCCTGAAGGAATCAATAAAGTACTATCTATCTATCTATCTATCTATCTATCTATCTATCTATCTATCTATCTATCTATCTATCTATCTATCTATCTATCTATCTATCTATCTATCTATTTTCACACATGGGAGCCACTGGGGCGTCGCCAGAGAGCCACAAGCGGCTCTAGAGCCGCGGGTTGCTGACCACCGGCTTAGAGGATTCGGTCAGATCTTTTCGCCAATTACAAAAAGACAAAAGTATTACAAATGTCAGTCCAATAACCGTACAGGGATGGGCAAAGCCAAAGCATATGCATTAAGTTAGCTGGGAACTGTTGACACCGAACCCATAATACCAATATTCCCTCATACATCTTAGCCAGCCGTATCTTGGTATAATAAGTATGGTGTATTAGCTGGCATTGTATAAGGCTGTGTCGAGCACAAATAGAAGATGTATTATATTGATTGATTGATTGATTGATATATTTTTATTTCAAATATGCATAAAAACAAGAGCAAGCCTGATCCAATACAGTGCTATAGCCTAACCTATATTCAGCATCGATCCAACACATTGCAGTGAACAGATAAAGGGAGGCAGAAAGATTTCTTTCAATCCGGACCTCTTTCTTGCACTTTGTTCACCTGACCCCCCCACTGCCTACGCCCATGTGACAGCTGTGCCAATCACGAGGCTCTGTCAGGTCCCCCGTGCTTGGCTGAGAGCCTATTGCAGCCAGTTTATGTTTCAGGGTTTGGATCGGAAAAAACACAAGCAGAATGAAAGCTAAGCCGAACCTCCATCTCAGGAACTGAGAGCCACTTTTAACAGTGAATATATATGAATATTAGGGTTGCACATCTCTCTCTGATAAACGATTCGATATGCATCTAGATACACAGGTTACGATTCGATTCAAAAACGATATCCTTTTATTACAGACCGATTCGATTGGATTCGATTCCGAACGATACGGTTCGATTTGACGGTTAATATTCAAGACTCCGAATCCCCAAGCATTGTGGCTTTATGGCACTGGCAAAAAAAAAACAGAACAACAAAATCACATGTCAATGTATTTATTTTTAGACATGGACCAAAAAAAGTCTGGCTGAATTGTAGGATGGGAACTCCAGAGGTAAAAGTAGCACAGAATAGTAACAACAAAGTGCAATATTTCAGCCTGAGCATAGTTTTGAACACTAGAGGTAGGTAACAAAGATTCAATATTTCAACCTGAGCATATAGTGTTTTGAACACTAGAGGTAGGTAACAATGAACACTAGAGGTAGGTAACAAAGGTGCAACATTACAATGTAAACAAGTTACACACCTATAACACATCTCAAAATGTGGCAACAATGAGCACAGTGACAAGTCAGCCCTTGTGATTTAGGGCTATATAAATAAACATTGATTGATTGATTGAAGTGCTTTGTGTAAAAGAATAGAGAAAATAAATACATATGTAAAAACAAAATTCAAACTACTGTGTGTGAGGTACCGTTTCCCAGGTCAAAAAGCAGTAGTTCACTTACGCTATGCCTGTGCATTTTCATCATCACTGTCCTCTGTTTTTTTGGAGGGCAGATTTTTTTTAAGGAAAATCAACTGATCCACATGCTCATGTTTGAGCAGACTACGTTTTGTGGAAACAATGTCTCCCGCAGTACTGAACACACGTTCAGATGCCACACTGGTGGCCGGGATGCAGAGGTATCTTTTAGCGAGAGATGACAGCAGTGGCAAGTCCTGCTGCTCTTTCCACCACTGTAGTGGGTTTTTTTGCAGGGGCAACGGATCCCGCTCTCTGGACCTCTTGACTTCTTCACTGGCCTTGTCTCTTACAGATGTAGCTGCCATCCTCACTTGAAAGTATTTTCCCAACAGCTGGTCCAACGCTGACATTTTCTTCTTTTTGACAGGAGGGTCATCATCTGAAATAGAAAACAATTACTGTATATTACAGGCTTTGTTTGCCATGCCTCAGTGGTGCTTTTTTTGTACCTGACTTTACCATTTCATCTATTGTCACCTGATGTTCAGAATTAATCACATTTTTGTGCACATTTGTAAAAGTTGTATTATCATCATCATCATCATTTTTAAACTGTTTTTATTTACATGCCGATTCTCTCATAATATTGAATGTGTTGTTGTTGTTGTTGTATGCTAATATTTTATAGCTGCAGCATAAGTTTAACTCTTTCTTGATTACAAGTTATAAAATACACAAACCATCTGGCTCTTCTTGGTTCTGGGGTGCATCAATGCTGATGTCCAGATCTCCAAGGGCAGGTTCAGTCTGACATGGATTTGTTTGCAGTGGACCTCTCTGGACTGGATCCCCTGTTGCCTAGAAATAAAATATAAAAGACAAACACAAAACAACAAACAGACAGTAACAGCAGTCAGAATAAATCTAATGACAGTAGACTTGAGAATGCATTGTAATATGTAATTTGTGTTGAGTAAATTATTTTGTGTTGGGGGATTTACCTTGTTATGCTGGGATGTAGCTTCTGCTGTTATGCTTGTGAACGTCCGCTCAGCATCATGGTCCGTCAGGAAGGGCAGAGATTTGAACCGGGGGTCCAGAGCTGCTACAGTGTAGAAGAGATCATCCAGGCCGGTGTAGCGCTTCTCCAAGTCATTTCTGAATGCTTGTTTCATATCTTTGATCACCACCGAGTCTTCATCTGATGCTTCAAAGTTCTTTTTAAGCTTTGCTCTGACAGGGGAAATCCTTGAGAGTGTGGGCCGCTTGTCTTCACACATGGTGGTGGTCACAAGTTTGACCGGTGCCATCAGCTTGACAATGTCTTCAATATCGCAATAGTCTTTGTCCTTAAGAGTGTTAATCTCTTCTCCTCTTCTGAGATCCCTGGACACAAGTGCAGCAGAAATGGCAGGCTGTTGTTCCAGTACACGTTCAAGCATATTCTGGGTACTGTTCCACCGGGTGGACATGTCTTGGATGAGTTTGTGGATAGGCAAGGCCAGTAATTGACGCTGTGATTTCCTTCGCGCGTGCTGAATTGTGACCAAGTTGCCCGAATAAGTTAGGAATGGTGCTCCCTGGCTGTGTGCTACTGCTCGTTGGCACAGGGTTTTAACTCACCGTACTCTTGGCCGTGTTTCCTCTTTGCATGCTGGTCGAGATTTGTACTGCTGCCAGTGTACGTCAACGATGCTCGACACAATTTACAAATAGCACGGCTTCTGTCGAGCTTCCCTTCCTTCTTATAAAACCCAAAAACTTTCCACACTTTGGATTTCTGTCTCCCCGATGCGTTGAAAATCTTTCTCGGTCCATTATCACCTTCGGTCAGACTGACGCTTTCGTTCTCCTCCACATTCATTTTCCGTGTTGTCTCTTGTTTATCACTCGTGCTAATACCAGCTAGGCGGCTACCGCGTTTGGCGAGTAGCTTCAGCTCTCGCGTTGTTTTAGAGACGCTGACGCATATTGCAATCTAGCCAACCCATGCAAAGTCTCGCGATAACCGATCCATGACTCTATAACCGATTCAGCTAGGAATTCATGGATTATTCGCATTGATTGAGGAGTCTGCTATCGATGCAATCTAATCGCTCACTTGTTGAATCGAATACTCGGTCGCATCGGTTTATCGTTCACAACCCTAATGAATATGCACTTTTAATCGCCCCAAAATAATATTGTAACATTTTCTAAGGATTTGATGTTTATATTTTGACTAATACATTGATGGATAACTGATCTGATATTCAGGTATTTTTGATAGCAAAAAATGCTTGGAATATCTTTTTACATGATCAAATAATAGTAACGGGGAAGTGCTGTCGAAGTCAGTTTGAAGTTGGACCCAAGATGCAGTGAAGAGGCGTGATAGCAGTCAAAACAAGTCTTTAATGTCTGTCGCTACACAAATACTTTAGGCAGTACTCTACAGACGTCAATTGCGGAAATCTTTTATTTATAGTTCTGTATCGCTCTGGAATAACCTGCCTCGAATTCTCACCGGCATTGAAAGTAAACAGGTTTTTAAAAGGAAACTAATATTTTATCTGAGTCTGTAAATTAATTTGCTTGTTGGTGATTTTTGTTTGTTTTTTTAGTGTGTAGTTATATATATATATGGTAATTAATATTTTGAGACTGTAAATTGTTTGCTGGTTTGCTTGTTGATGATTTTTATTTGTTTCTGTATTGTGCAGTTATAATTATATGCTTTTACTAATAATTGTTTTGAGTTTTTTCGACCACATGGAGACTTGGGGATCCTTAATAAAAATCAAATTAAAAAAAAAGAAAAACACCAAGATAACCTGGACGAAGCCAAGAGGCTAAATAATAAAGCTTCCATCTACTACAGGAGATACTTGCAAGGTTATCAAGGGGGTGGCGGAAAAATGTCAGAACGGACTCTTAACACAGGAAACGATGCAACATTTTCCTGCCACCCGCCTCCGCCTTACATAAGGGGTGATGGGAAGCAGGTGTGGGTTGTTACTCCGCCCATCTCCAGTAACTAAGACAACAGAGAGAACAAATTAGCGTCATAAAATAAGGATACCAGGAGTGAGTGGCATGCAAAGCAAGACAAGTGCACTATTTTGGGAATGTTGCCAATCATTAACAATCCTTATAAGACAAGAAGACATGGTTTTTTTGTGTTTTTTATGCATTCTAAATCATAAAATACAGCGAGGTGGCTAACAATGCAGCTAATGAGAGTACTCTATTGCGCCCATAAAGCCCTCTAAGAAAACATCCAAACATGGCTAACATTACTCCATTTACATCTTGTGACCTGAATATTAACCAAGTATTAACAATATTGTTATAAGAAAGCGTTAACACTAACAAACTATTTTTTGAAGCGCCATAATCTCATAGAGGTGACATCCTGAGCCGGTAAACTGCTCCATCGCCTCTGAGCTGGTAAAAGTTCATTCTAGATCAGTGGTTCTTAACCTGGGTTCGGTGAGTCGGCCTCAGGGGTTCTGCGGAGCCTCCACCGCGGAGGTCAAGACACACCCGACTCATCGTGTAAATAAAAACTTCTCCCTATCGACGAATTATGGATACCCCCAGTCTTTGCGAGCAATCCTTTTCGAGGGTGCTGGACATAAAAATGAAGAAAAGGAACAGACCTTGCAGTGAAAATGACATGAGAGTGGAACTTGCCAAGGTGAAGCCACGCATATCTAAACTGGACTCTCAAAGGCAACAGCAGAAGTCACACTGATTTGTTGTGAGTTCATGCTCTGTTTTGGTTTTGTTCTTTGAACAAGGTGATGTTCATGCACGGTTAATTTTCTGCACCAGTAAAAAAAAACATAGAAATTTATCTTGGATTTGAAAGATTTTTTATTTTTTTATTTTTCACTCAGGAATGGTTCGGTCAATGCGCATATGAAACTGGTGGGGTTCGGTACCTCCAACAGGGTTAAGAACCACTGTTCTACATTAGAAATCATGCCTGTCACTTTTATAGTCGAAGGTTATTATTGCTATAACCCGAGAAGTTGGTTAAACTTTGACATCCAACTTAGACCTGGAGATGACGAGAAAGACGGTTTGTGGCACCTTTTTTTTCTTTTTAAACTTGTGTAAGGATTATGATTAATTCTTCATCTAAACAGGAAGATATAAACATCCCATTAGTCGGCATCCCAGTGAGAGCAGACATTGTACAGCAAGTGATTGTATTATTATGTTCGTAGTTTGTATTTCTTGTTCAGCACTTAGCAATACTGCTACAAGATGCTTAGTGTTTCACTAAATCTGGATCTGTTTAGCACACCAGTGACGTACAGTCATGGAAAGAAAAAAAATGTAAAAAGAAAAAAAATTAATTAAATTGCTATATGTATCCAGTGATTATACTATAAAGTTATTTTCCATTTAACTTCACCAGTTTTAGATTATTTTTATTCAAAATCGCTGAATTTTCACATTTGCCGTTCAAATACTGAGAAGAGCCAGTTGAGGCACGTCACCCCATTGTGCCTCAACATGGATTGCGGACTCGGCTAACTACTGGCCTGCTGTGCAGTGAGACCGTATTGCTATATGAACTATATTATACATTTCCATAGTTTAGTTAGCTGAGGTACAGTATATAATGTACAGTGTATTTTGTCAACAACTGTATGTGTGTAACGTATTTCTTGTGCTGAGCGATCATAAAACTGCTGCGAAGACACACTGGCTGAGGTAATCCCGCCTCCTTGTGCCGGTACACCCCCGCCGTAGAAAACGGTGGGGAAGGGGGGGGGGGGGTGCATGTTATATCAACTAAAGCCCACACTTAAACTTTCCACGTGCAAGATTGAATCTATTGTAACCTATTTTTATGGGCTTTCCTCTTTGTGATGTTAATTCCTGTTACACGCTGTTATACAGTATATGCCTTGCGCTCTTATTTTGAAGGCGCTAAGAGCGGAAGTGATGACACATTGGAGTGGAGCAGAGGCTTTTGAAAGAAGGTAAATAAAGTGGTCCTCGTGTAAACTGGAGCCTCCGTGCTTATTATTTTGTAGTTTCATACAGTATATGCGACATTTATAAACCCTCGGTTACACTATTTAAAAAAGTTATTTAATAAGAAGCCAAAAAGTGCAAAAACAATAATGTTCATGTTGGAGGAGTTGTGAATGGCCGCAGGGCCACAACATTAGGTACACCTGCAGACTGCAGCACGGATTTCATATTTCATTCATTCACAACTCCTCCAACACGAACATTATTGTTTTTGCACTTTTTGGCTTCTTATTAAATAACTTTTTTAAATAGATTCAATCTTGCACGTGGAAAGTTTAAGTGTGGGCTTTAGTTGACACAACACTCCCGTCAGGGGGTGCATTCTACGACGGGAGTGCATTAATCCAGCACAACAGCGGGGCATGGACTTCATTTATAAGTAAAGGTAAGACCATAATAACGTTTTTTTTAAGTAAATTTGCTTTTTTGTGTGCTACAGTTTGTATGTGTAAAGTTAAAGTTAAGTTAAAGTATCAATGATTGTCACACACACACTAGGTGTGGTGAAATTTGTCCTCTGCATTTGACCGATCCCCTTGTTCACCCCCTGGGAGGTGAGGGGAGCAGTGGGCAGCAGCAGCGCCACGCCCGGGAATAATTTTTGGTGATTTAACCCCCAATTCCAACCCTTGATGCTGAGTGCCAAGCAGGGAAGAATGCTGGTATGAGCTTTTAAACATAATCCGTTAACTGCTGCCAATCAAATGGTGAATAAGATACTCTTTAGGGTTCATATGTTTGTAAATCTGACTGTGATGAAGTCAGTGACTCACCAGCCATGAACCTCACCGCACGTCACTGTAGCACACGGCTTCTAAAACTTGTAGCTCATCCTCCTTATATTCAGCTTCAAAACCAATGTTTGATCATCGTTTTGGATCATCATTTGTCCCAAAGTACTCTTTGTTGTCTCTCACAAAGTCTGCCATCAGTTTTAGGGTTGTTGTTGTAAAAGGTAGAAGCGTATGTTGTGATGTGTCTGTGAAATTATTACGCCGCCGCATGCTTAAAATGAGCAAAATATGTAAATATTACATGTTATTATAAATGTGCCTGTTATTACATGACATATATACTTAAGTCATGTATCTTAAACGTTGACGAGGCCTTTGGATGTTTTCAGAGCACTTTATAGGCGGAATAGAGCGCATCTTATTAACTCCATATGTATCTGACATTTGCTAATGTTTATTAACGAGTTAGAATGCATAAAAAAAGAAAAACATGTGTTTTTGTCTTCGACTAAATTTAAAAAAAAAAATTGCAGTTCCCCTTTGAAGGGACCTGTGAATATTTTAATCTACATTTCAAACACTTCCTCGTGGTCTTCATATTACTTATTAGATATGCTTTGATGTAGATTTTGTTCCACTGTCACTTTTATAACCCGTTTTTTTTTTTTTCAAGATTGCAAATGAAACCACGCCCAACCCTCTCCAAAAGAAGCATCATTTATATTTTGAAAATGTACACCGTTTTAATACATATCATGATGTCTTCAGACGCTATTTTTTTTTCCCAGACACGGTCAAAGATAAACTTCATAATATTACATATATTCACCCAGTCACCACATGGGTACCCCTGCAGACACACCGACCGATTCAGACTCAGCATAAAAAAAATATGCTTTTAAAAGCATTTATGTAACTGCATGCCACACGTCAGTGGTATTTTGCACATGCCACGATTAAACGAAAATAATACTTTATCGCACTGTACCTATTTTGTGTGCCCCCTCATGGTTTAGAACTTGTTTTAATGTCTAAGTAAATACGTCCACCTCGCTTTGACATGACGTTGTAGCCAGACTGCAAAACCTCGCCAGACAGACGCATCCGAAACTGCAAGGTGCAAGGTCGAGATATGACGCTTTGGCGTTGTTTAACAGTATCCAACATTGTAACAACATTTATAAGTCAGAAAAGAGACAATTCATCACACGTCCGCTTTAAAGTTGAGATGTGCAACTGCATGCAGTACACATTCAAAATCGAAAGAACAAATACATTTTGGAAAGAAAAGTTAAGGTACTTTATTGACGCACATTATTTCGAGGCTTTTGCGGGACACATTCAATTATTTGGCAGGTCATATTTGTCCCCCAGGCCTTGAGTTTAACACCTGTGGTATACAAGAGGTATGCAAGCAGTGTTGGGACTAACTTACTTTGTAACGCGTTACTGTAACGCCGTTAGTTTCGGCGGTAACTAGTAATCTAACGCGTTATTTTTTTATATTCAGTAACTCAGTTACCGTTACTACATGATGCGTTACTGCGTTATTTTACCTTATTTTTTATGTAGTATCGGCTAGAAACAGATGCGCTGCGGTGTCGTTCTTCTAAATCTTCCTCTGTCACAAGCCGGAGAGAAAAAAAGAGCCGTGTGTGTGTGTGTCTGGGTGTGGGTATGGGAAGGGGAGGCACACACGTGATCCGCGGTTTGATATATAAAACAAAACAAAAAGGTTGTTCGCATGCACGTTCAGTCCACACACAGCGTGGTCATGGCGAGCGGAGTAACGGAAGAGCTTGAACGCCCCGCGCCATTTAATCGGTGTGTTTATAGGTGCAGACTCCGTTGTGCAAGACGATCGGTTTTAAACACATGCTGAACGTGCTTGAGCCACGTTACGACATCCCGTCGCGCACCCACTTCAGCGATAAGATTGTGCCAGATCTTTATGAGCGGGAGAAGAAAAAAGTTGTGGATGATGAACTATCCCGAGCATCATCTGTTGCGCTCATGACAGACGGGTGCACGTCCAGGGGAACAATGTGACAATAAGCGCTCACTTCATCACAGCAGACTGGCAGATGAGAAGACACGCCCCCTCTACGAGAGTCACCTTGCGCAGGTACTGACACAAGCAGTGGAGGAATGGAAGATAAAGATATCCCAGTCACAAGTGATAATGCCAAAAAGCAAATAAATGCAGTGAATGAGGCAGGACTGGGACCACAGGTAGGTGCTTTGCACATGTAGTGAATTTGGCATCACATCTCAGTCAAAAGAATGGATCAGGAAGGAGGTTTCTTAGCACAACAGCTGCTCATGTACTTAAGACAAAGCAAGAAATGCTAAAGCTGCCTACTCATAAAGCTCATACATGATGTCCCAACGAAGTGGAACTCCACTTATGATATGTTGGAGCAGCAGGCAGCTATATACTCTGTATTGACCCACAAGACCCTGAAGAAAAATGTCAAAGACATCATCAACCTGTCTGATGATGATGTGAGAGTGGCAGAGGAGGTCCTCCAGGTGCTTAAACCCTTCAAAAGTGTTACATCTCCACTGAGCACTGAAACTTCACCATCTGTGTCAATGATCCCTGCCACTGAAAACAAGGATTCTACAATCCATGACTCCAAGTGTGGAAGACAGCAGCATCACTCCAGATGTCAGGCTTTATTTCACTATCTATGTTTCAAGGAAGATGATGTGCCTTCTTATGTTGCACTTTAACTTGTTTTTTTATTAATGGTCATTGGTCCAAGTTTAAAGAAAGGAGAAATGCCTTTTTATGTTGCACTGTTTTTCATTAATTATGTTAAAATTAAAATTAAAATGCATGTCAAGTTGATCAACAGATTGTATTATTCTCCAGTGCAATAACAGTACTGAAATGAAGGCTAAAAGGGCATTAATGGGAGCTTTAAAAAAAAAGAAGAAAAAAGAAGTAACAATATAGTTACTTTTCACAGTAACGCATTACTTTTTGATGTAAGTAACTGAGTTAGTAACTGAGTTACTTTTGAAATTAAGTAACTAGTAATTGTAACTAGTTACTGGTTTTCAGTAACTAACCCAACACTGTATGCAAGATATAAAGGAGGTTTCAGTTTCTCCATCAGTTTGGGGGTCTTTAGCCTGGAAAATGTTGAGGACCCCTGCTTTAAAGTAGTCAGTGTACATCTTGTAATGCAACATAGATTTACTAGGATGTCCCTGTGGTGTGAAACTCAAGCGTGTTACACTTATATTGTACTGTTGTTTACAGTAAACTCATTGTTTACGGTATTACAACATTGGTTCTGTTGCTTCAATCTTATGCACTACATTACACTTGTTAGTAAATGTGGTCACTGGTCAAATTGAGGTACTTTTTTTTTCCGTTTTCTCATCCACTCCAAATTGTTTTAAAGTTAAAAAAATTTAAATGGCAAATTTTATGAATAACAGCATATACATCCAGATATTGTCTGATTCCAAATAACGCACAAGCTATATTTTAAATCCTTTACTTTTTGTACAAAATGTGCTTATGTGTTACTGTACATCTATAATCTGCAACACCTTTTCTGAATCGCAATCAAGACAACAGAAACATTATGCACACTAACCCTTAATTATATCTGTGCGCAAGGCTGTGGATCGCATCACCATCGCATTTGTGTGTCTGGAAAAACTAAAATGCAAATAAAATGCACAACAAAAGATGTATTTTCATGTAAGAGATATAGAGGGCTTCTGATTTTTGGCTAAAGTATCCCACAATGCCTTGCCAGAAGCCATATTGAAAGGCAAGCATCATCATTCACGATAGCGCTACGAGTAATATTTTCAAACTACCCAATGGAAAATAATGCACCGGCTGTGACAAGATGGAGAAATACTGAGAGTCATTGGTTAAGAAGTCCCTTCCTCTTTACAGCAAGCCATAATTTGATGCAAGGATCTGTACAAGATCGACGAGTCTGAGCGCAGCAAAAAAACACGACATTTGTTATTAACTTAATTATTCATTTTACACCTTGAAAGACTTTCCAAACTACAAGAGCCTAGAAAGCTATGACCACTTTGTAGATGGGTTCGTGATGTTTGTGTTTATCTGTAAAAACCAAGCGGACATCGTGACGTCAAGGCTATAATCATGCACTCACAAAAATGATACAACCCTAGTTTGACACCCTGGGTCGGGGGTACCCACACTTTTTCAGCAGGCAAGCTATTTTTCAAATGATTATATGGTGGCGGGAATACGTCGAAGACCTCCTCAATCCCACCAACACATCTTCCTATGAGGAAGCAGTGCCTGGAGAATCTGTGGGGGGCTCTCCTATTTCTGGGACTGAGGTTGCCGAGGTAGTTAAAAAGCTCCTCGGTGGATGAGATCCGCCCGGAGTTCCTTAACGCTCTGGATGCTGTGGGGCTGTCTTGGTTGACAAGACTCTGCAACATCGCGTGGACATCGGGGGCGGTACCTCTGGATTGGCAGACCTGGGTGCTGGTTCCTCTCATTAAGAAGGGGAACCGGAGGGTGTGTTCAATCAATCAATATTTATTTATATAGCCCTAAATCACAAGTGTCTCAAATGGCTGCACAAGCCACAACAACATCCCCGGTTCAGAGCCCACATAAGGGCAAGGAAAAACTCACAACCCAGTGGGATGTCAATGTGAATGACTATGAGAAACCTTGGAGAGGACTGCAGATGTGGGTGACCCGCCCCCCCCCAAGGGGAGACCGGATGCTTTCGGTCTCCCCTAGAGGGGGGGGGGGGGTTACCCACATATGCGGTCCTCTCCAAGGTTTCTCATAGTCATTCACCGACGTCCCACTGGGGTGAGTTTTTCCTTGCCCGTATGTGGGCTCTGTACCGAGGATGTCGTTGTGGCTTGTACAGCCCTTTGAGACACTTGTGATTTAGGGCTATATAAATAAACACTGATTGATTGATGCAATGGACGTCGAGTGGGTCTAGCATAATATTGTGAAAGTCCAGTCCATAGTGGATCTAACATAATAGTGAGAGTCCAGTCCATAGTGGGGCCAGCAGGAGACCATCCTGAGCGGAGACGGGTCAGCAGCGCAGAGATGTCCCCAACCGATGCACAGGCGAGCGGTCCACCCCGGGTCGCCAATTTTGGACAGCCAGCACTCCATCCATGGCCACCGGACCTGTGTTCCAACTATCGTGGTATCACGCTCCTCATCCTTCCCGGTAAGGTCTATTCAGGTATACTGGAGAGGAGGCTACGCCGGATGGTTGAACCTTGGATTCAGGAGGAACGGTGTGGTTTTCGTCGTGGTCCTGGAACTGTGGACCAGCTCTATACTCTCAGCAGGGTCTTTGAGAGTGCATGGGAGTTTGCCCAACCTGTCTACATGTGCTTTGTGGACTTGGAGAAGGCATTCGACTGTGTACCCCTGGAAGTCTTGTGGGGAGTGCTCAGAGAGTATGGGACATCGGACTGTCTGATTGTGGTGGTCCGCTCCATGTATGATCAGTGTCGGAGCATGGTCTACATTACTGGCAGTAAGTCGGACCCGTTTCCAGTGAGGGTTGGACTCCGCCAAGGTTGCCCTTTGTCACCCATTCTGTTCATAACTTTTATGGAGATAATTTCTGGGCACAGTCAGGGTGTTGAGGGCATCTGGTTTGGTGGCTGCAGGATTAGGGCTCTGCTTTTTGCAGATGATGTGGTCCTGATGGCTTCATCTGGCCAGGATCTTCAGTTCTCGCTGGATCGGTTTGCAGCCGAGTGTGAAGCGACTGGGATGGGAATCAGCACCTCTAAGTCAGAGTCCATGGTTCTCGCCCGGAAAAGGGTGGAGTGCCATCTCCGGGTTGGGGAGGAGATCTTGCCCCAAGTGGAGGAGTTCAAGTACTTCGGAGTCTTGTTCAAAAGCAGTGTTGGGTTAGTTACTGAAAACCAGTAACTAGTAACAGTTACTAGTTACTTTATTTCAAAAGTAACTCAGTTACTAACTCAGTTACTTACACCAAAAAGTAATGCGTTACTGTGAAAAGTAACTATTTAGTTACTTATATATGTTTTTGTTTTTTTTAAGGCCCCCTTTAATGCCCTTTTAGTCTTCATTTCAGTACTGTTATTGCAGTGGAGAATAATACAATCTGTTGATCAACTTGACATGCATTTGCATGACTGAACTCTGCTAAGCAATGTGGTCTACATACAACACACAAAGACAAAGATATGTTTCAAAGGGCCAATTTGTTTCAGGCCAGAACAAATTGACAAAACTATTTGAAATAGCTGCAACATAACATACATAAGTAACAAACAGCATAATAACAACATAGCTGTAAACCAAGGAAGGCACACACTACATACACAAAGCCTAACCAGGCGTTTTTTCCTGAAATAAAATCATGTCTGAAGCCCAGAACACACTACACATTTCCCCCGTTTTAGTTTAGAGATAAGGAAAGATTGGCCTGGCCCACTAGGATCCCTCTTTATGTTTGTGAACTTTATAGTCTATACATTTAGAGTGATGTGATAATCAAACACTCTAGAAGTCTAGAATGAAAGAGTATATAAGAGAATTGACAGAGTGTGTGTGTACCTTCAGTGCTGCAATGGCTCTATCAATGTTATCCTGGCTGGCAGTGCCTCGTTAAAATCCAGCCGCTGTTGCTTAGGAGGTGAAGTGTGTCTCTCTTTACTAGCTTCGTCGAAGCATGTTGCTTTTGTAGCTGTTTTAGCCGATTTGAATTGCTAGGATAGGATTTTTGATCAAAGACAACTTCCATTTAACTAAAATGTTCTTTTCTTTGTGGTCGACAAAAGAAAAGTAGTGAGAATATCTCCATGTTAAGAAACTCGGCTTCGGCTCTGCCATGTCTTGTTAGTAAACACAGACACGCCCCACCCCACCCCCCTCCCCCACACACACTCAGATCCTTTCAGTTTTTAGCCGATACTACATAAAAAATAAGGTAAAATAACGCAGTAACACATCATGTAGTAACGGTAACTGAGTTACTGAATATAAAAAATAACGCGTTAGATTACTATTTACCGCCGAAAGTAACGGCATTACAGTAACGCGTTACCTTGTAACGCGTTAGTCCCAACACTGTTCACGAGTGAGGGAAGAGTGGATCGTGAGATCGACAGACGGATCGGTGCAGCGTCTTCAGTAATGCGGACGCTGTATCGATCCGTTGTGATGAAAAAGGAGCTGAGCCGGAAGGCAAAGCTCTCAATTTACCGGTATATCTACGTTCCCATCCTCACCTTTGGTCATGAGCTTTGGGTTATGACCGAAAGGACAAGATCAGGGGTACAAGGGGCCGAAGTGAGTTTCCTCCGCCGGGTGGCGGGGCTCTCCCTTAGAGATAGGGTGAGAGGCTCTGTCATCCGGGAGGAGCTCAGAGTAATGCCGCTGCTCCTCCACATCGAGAGGAGCCAGATGAGGTGGTTCAGGCATCTGCTCAGGATGCCACCCGAATGCCTCCCTAGGGAGGTGTTTCGGGCACGTCCGACCGGTAGGAGGCCATGGGGAAGACCCAGGACACATTGGGAAGACTATGTCTCCCGGCTGGCCTGGGAACGCCTCAGGATCCCCCGGGAGGAGCTGGACGAAGTGGCTGGGGAGAGGGAAGTCTGGGCTTCTCTGCTTAGGCTGCTGCCCCCGCGACCCGACCTCGGATAAGCGGAAGAAAATGGATGGATGGATGGAACTGGACGAATGATCAGCAGCAATGAGTGTGATACCAACATAGCCTTCCAATATGGCCAACGGCAATGCATTGTGGGAAATGTAGTAAAATCTGAAGCCCTCTATATTATGCCAAAATATTATCAAATAAAAAAAACAAACGACAATTAACAAAACGTATTAATTGAATTCATTTTAATCAGCAACCTTATTTTAACCAAGCAGCAATAATATCATAAAGTGAATTTATTTTATTTATTTTAAACTGTCCATCAAAATGTTGACACTCACACGTAGGACAGAGGATTGGCCTCTGTCCATTTTCTGTGTGCAGTGCCAGCACTGATCCTGGAACCGTCAGTTTGCACGTTCTTCACACACGTGCTACATAAAACACCAAATAGTGCTCACTCATCGGTGATGAGTGTTGATAAATCACATTGCGCGTGCTCTATATTTTATTGGCATTTTCTCCTCCCAGTATTGTGGCCATTTTGATGATCAGCATATATTTTGCATATAATAATGAAAGCAGAGATGCAAAATGGACCGTACGCCTTATTCTGCTGAATTAACAGACACAATACACTTTGTACACGTGTAATAGATCTGCTTTGCGTGGTTTGCACATCTTTTAGTACACCCTGTCAATACGTGGACCTCCCCTTTAAATTGTCCAAAAAGTGTTTTTTTTCTACCTGGGATTGAGTGGGTGAAAAAAAATGTTTTTGTGACTTGGGTGTGGCTTGAGTCCTGGGGGGCGGGGCATGAAATTCAGATGGCTGTGACTGATTAGCTCTAATGTTCAAGATCATGTTTTGGTTGTGTTTTATCATGTTTTCAGAGTCTTTGGTTGGAGGCGGGTGATCAAAAGAAAAAGCATTGAAAAAAAAATCCTGGTCTGTGACGTTATCTGCTGCTGCTTGCTTCCGCCCGGAGGGGGAGGAGCTTGTGGGAGCGGCGTGTCCTGCCGGCTTGCGGAAGTCTTTCCTCGTCCTTGGCGACGTTTCCGGGACGGGAGCGACGCGCCGATCGGCACCAGCTTGCCTCCATTCCCCCACATTATCCTCCTGCGCTCCTTGGGGGAAAAGCGCAGCGTCTCGGCCTCCATGGCGCGCAGCACCTCCCAAGAAGCCTCATCCAAATTGTTTACTTCGTCCAACTTTCGTGCGGAAAAACGTTTATGCTGGTGACATTCTGTCAATACAGGGACCTTGGAGTTTGTTTTCCCGGAATGACTAAAACAAAACATGATCACACAGACATGACACACCCAAGCCTTTAGTGAATCAGGCCCTTAGTGTTTTCTACATTTATTCTTTGGCATCTGACTTTTTGTCCCTTCAAAAATGGAAATATGAGTCATAACTCAGCATTCACTCCAATGGCTTACAATGTCACTTTACATTTGAAAGAGGCTGAAAACCTCCAGTGTTGAGACAAGGCCAAGAGAGGGTTATAAAAAACAACATTACCAAAAAAAAATGGTTCATATTCTTTTGGAAATTCTGTGATTGGCCGTGACTAAATTGTAAAGCAGCTTTTCAATTTAATTGTGTTTAGTCTGCAGCTAACCTTTATTCATTTACCATTTCTCAAAAATATGACTTGTTTCTCTACATTTTTGACTCAATGCTGCCTTTATGGCTGATTATTTTTATTTGACACTTGAAATACTTATAAGAAAAAACTGAAAGACCGGTCATTGTAAGCCGCATCTTTTTTTTTTTTTTTTCTTTTTTTTTTTCCAATAGAAATAGTGCTATTGATAATAAACAATACCAGTACTTTACCTTTATTATCAACAATACAATTGTTCAAATGCAACAATACATATACATAATGATAACTTGAGATACGAAAGAATGCAGAAAAATGGAGGGGAAGAAAGGGAAGCAACCTTAACCTTGTAGATTGTTATAGTAACAATAGGTTAAGCTTTGTCAGTGTGCCATGTGTTATACCCAGTTTACCCTAGGGCAACAACGTTAATATATGTTTGATGAAACGTGATTATGTGCATGAGTGTATGTGTGCATATGTACTTGTATATGTACAGTATGTGTATGTGTGCTTGTAAGCCGCATCTAATAATGCAATGCGGTGAAATACAGAAAGCATGAATCAGAGTTTTATCAATATTAAACAAGGGACTCTAAAATCACTCTTTCTTACTTTGTATGTTTGCAAAGATCACAGTTGGTCAAATTAAACCAAAATAGAGCATTCTTCTTCATCAAGTTGTAAAAGGCTTGTACCCTCACCCTTGTGAACAAGCATAGTGGTCAGAGTGAGAGATGGGCGCAGTTGATAATGTTGCATGGATGAAAAAGGATGATAATAATAATAATTGATTTGATATAAATAGCACTCTTCTATACACTCAAAGCGCTTTACAGTGAGAACTGAGAACCAATAGGGTGACGGAAACATGACTGCCAATTTGCACTGACAGCCTCTGCGACCACCACCAAACATTCATTCTCATACATCAGAAAGGTTTATCAATTCATACAATTGAAGCCCCAATTCCAAGTAGAAGCCAAGTAGAGCCGGGTTTCATCTGCAAAGTAATGAAACAGGCATGTACACAGAGAAATTTGTTCTCAGGCGCTCAAGCCAGAAAAAAACGGCCTCCGTCATTCATACAATTATTGTTATGATAAGAATCCCAGCAGGATATTTTAAAATTTTCAGCATATAGCAGCGGTGTCGAATTTGTTTTCATTAAGGGATAAATCGCACTTATGGCTGCTCTTAGAGTATCGCTTGTAACAGTGAATGTATATTAACATTAATGCAGTGGCAGGCCGTGCATTTCCCACCTAGGCCTTCAGTGACTTCCGACTTCAATGATTACCTCTCAAAATACCATCATTTATGTCACCACATGACCATTGCTGGAGAAATATTATACAGAAACACATTTACGCACTCCTGGGCATTGAATCACAACCAACAGTGAACAAAACGGGTTATTTTCTGGTGCATTTAAAAATCAATAAACCCGCATCAGCAATTAAAACATATCTTATGTAGGACTGTCAAAATTAATATTGCAAAAAACATATTAAACGTGAAAAAATTAAAAAATTTAATATCTGAACTCACAATATGTAGAACTCATTCGAGCTTCCTTCCAGGGTTGGCCAACATGGTCTCAGAAGATGTAGTTTCTCTTTAAATATCCTTCTTGAAAATGGCCTTGCAAATATATGTGTTGTCTTGTCTAATCATAAAAGATGCAGACGAGGCGTGTTGGCTGAGTTCTTAAAGTTTACTCCAGAGCGTGCTCATTAATAATATCCCGCTAAACGGGGCTATTGCGCATGCTATTCACAACTGTGGCATGCTGGGTAATGGAGTTCTTATGTTACCTAGCTCATAACATCACAATATATATATGCCTTAAGCCATCTAGAAGGCCTTACTGAAAACAACTCGTGATCTGATTGGCTATCGCAACTGTCTGTCAAATGTTTATGTCCGTTCACTTACAGTGCACGGACACCCGCATTGTTGATACTGAAGGCTTTAGGCACATTTGGTACAGCATGGCAACATAAGCTAGCTGAATTCTGATTGGATAAAAACTCTATAACCTAAAAACAACAGCGCTGGAAGGAGCATAATATGACATGAAGAGAATATGAATACTTTTAGATATTTCAGGAAAGTAAATTAAAAAATACTTTTGCCTTTAATTATGATCATGATTTCTGGTTATGTTAGGCCAGCAGAGAAGGCCTTGCTGGCCCTGACGGTACACCACTGCATAAATGTATAATTGCCTCATTATTATTTCCTCATAATATTACACGGGATCTTTCTGTGTGGAGTTTGCATGTTCTCCCCGTGACTCCGTGGGTTCCCTCCGGGTACTCCGGCTTCCTCCCACCTCCAAAGACATGCACCTGGGGATAGGTTGATTGGCAACACTAAATTGGCCCTTGTGTGAATGTGAGTGTGACTGTTGTCTATCTATGTTGGCCCTGCAATGAGGTGGCGACTTGTCCAGGGTGTACCCCGCTTACCGCCAGAATGCAGCTGAGTTAGGCTCCAGCGACCCCGAAAGGGACAAGCGGTAGAAAATGGATGGATGGATTAAACAAGTGCATATGTATTTGAATGTTATGGAGTTGATGAGCAGATATTTAAGTATGTATTCAGCATAAACAAAACAATGCTTGAAATATCCTGTTAATCAGATACTATGAATGTTTAGACCTGTGGTACGTGTACCACTAGTGGTACGACAAAAAATCACTTGACTGAAGTACAATGTTTTATTTTCCTATATTCAAACTGTGTCTAATGTTACAGTGGGCAAAAGTATACTTGTTAAATATAACCTCTGCCTTGTTTTTAATGAATACTTAGGCCTACTACGTTTCTGTATTTTAATGTTGGTCATCATGGTGGTAGTTGGAGAGCCAAGTTTTTTCTGAGGTGGTATTTGGTGAAAGACGATATGCAATTTCATGTTGCCCATTTTCTTTGGTGAAAATTGAAAGAAGTGCTTCTGTTGGTTTTCCTTGTTTTTGTATTTACTTCCCGTCAGTGCTCTTATTTTGTTAAATTTCCTGTTTGTTCCGCGGAGCACTGTTTTTCTCCTCACCTGCCGTTGATTGGCAGCCGGTCCACACCTGCTGCCAATCAGCATATGTCTATTTATGTCTTCACTCGAGCACTCCTCAGTGCTCGAAGATAACACTTTATGTTGGTAACTGTTACATGCAAGACTGCTTCCCTCTCTGTTTGAGGAATAAAACTCATATTACCTGCTCATCGTCCTCCTGGTTCTTGCATCTTGGGGTCACAAGAACGGCAGCCATGCGAGCTCCCAACAGCTTTGTTGACACACATTATTTCCAGGCTTCCTCGGGCCACTTCAAATGATGTGGTGGGCCAGATTTGGCCCACTGGCCTTGAGTTAGACCCCACTATTATATGTTACAAATATAAACTCAAATTATCAAATTTAATTTTAAAAAAGGTGTGCTGTGCGCTCATTAAATGTGTGTTTAGAATACATTTACTTTTTTTTTTTACTGTTTTATGACATACAGTAGGAGTGTCAAGTTTGTTTATTATTCTTCTAGGTTTAGTGGTCTGTTCGGTTGTCGGTGCTCCCTTTTAACTTCAATCATCATTGTCTGACTGTTTTGAACACAGTAGCACCAGCTAAAAACACTCTAGGCTCTTATAAAAAACTTTGTCCATGGATGAATGAAGCCATTTCTAGCTTTAGGAGAAGCTGTCGGAAAGGGGAACGTTTGAGGAAAGCCACACAATTAGATCCATTTAATCCATTTAAAGAAATGATAATGGTGCTAAATGAAATGATGAAATGTGCTCACTCGGCTTTCTTTTCAAATCTTATTTTGCATTATAAGAAAAACCCTAAAGTCTTATTTGACACTATTGAAAGTCTTGTAGAACCTCCATCTCCTCATGTGCCTGTGTACACACAGGATTATGGAAGTAGAATTGTCTCACATCAACTTATATATACCAATATGATATTGATACATATGCATATATTAATAAATATACAAATACAAATACAAATGTGATATACAAATAAATAATTAATTTCTATAAATAAACGCGTATTTGTAAATATACTTTTGAGATTTGAAAATATATACAAATAAAATGTATAAATACAAAAATGTGACATGCAAATAAATCAAGAATGTGTATAAATAAACGTGTATTTGTAAATATATTTTTGAGATTTTAATATAAATATGCTTGATCATATAATTGTATCTGTATTGAATTTGCATATGTTGATCGCTTTTTTGCTTTTGTGTTGATGAGACATTCCTCCCACAAACCAGATGCACAAATAAATGTGACCTACACACTCCCCTGAACAAACAGCAGAGGGCACTGCAGCCTGATAAGAGATCAGTATCTACATTGGGACAAGGTCATTAAACGGCATTGATACAATAAATTAAGCAACTAGCACGGTCTTTCAGATTAACTGGATAAATTAGCATTAGCTAATACAACGCTAACGTTAGCTAGCTCAGGCCCGTTGTGTGTTCTCTCTGTAAAGACGTGGATTGTTTTTGTGTAGAGAACTCCGGGCATTTTGCATATAATGCATATAATGCTCTGTGACCCAGACCGCTCTGGTTGCAGTGCCCTCTGCTGGTTGTTCAGGGGAGTTTTACCCGTCTCGCCATTCAGTAGGCGCGGGAGTTTATTGTTCCTTTTGCCATGTTAATACTTTCTTATGGTTCGCTCTATGCAACTGTTTTGTTTGGCTTCATGCTACGCCCTAAGATACACCTTGATATCAAGGTCATCACTAGTTTTAGGAGCAAAGGGGCTTAGTCCCCAGGAGATAAACAGGATGTGCTCTGTACTAGAATTACACAACAAACGCTGAAGAAATGTAAATGGTTGAAACTGGAACTTAAAGAAAGTTTCTGTCATCTTTGGTAAGCATGAGATGGCCCAAACACATAACGACAGTGTTGTTTCATGGAAAAGCTAGCAGGCAACTTGCAAACAGGGAAACGTTACACAAATGATAGAAGTGTAAATGAACTTGCAAAGCCCTACAGACCTGACCTGAAAACCTGAAAGTTCTAGTGGAAAGAAAAGTTTTTCACATTTTTCACATATTCAGTAATGTGGGCGTTGGTGGAATGGATTTTCATGTGTCTGAGCAAACGCTAAAACTCCCTGAGCATTTAGTGGTGCCCATGTGTGCAACATCAGATGTGCACACCGGGGAAATACCAGCAGTACACCTGTCCCACACCTGACATTATAAGTTAAATGTCTTATTATTATAATTAAATGCCAGCAGTCAATTTCATGATATTGTTTTCTAATATAAGTGATTTTGCCAAATTACAGTTTATGTGTGGTGTTGTACAAACCCCGTTTCCATATGAGTTGGGAAATTGTGTTAGATGTAAACATAAACGGAATACAATGATTTGCTAATCATTTTCAACCCATATTCAGTTGAATATGCTACAAAGACAACATATTTGATGTTCAAACTGATAAACATTTTTTTTTTGCAAATAATCATTAACTTTAGAATTTGATGCCAGCAACATGTGACAAAGAAGTTGGGAAAGGTGGCAATAAATACTGATAAAGTTGAGGAATGCTCAACTTATTTGGAATATCCCACAGGTGAACAGGCTAATTGGGAACAGGTGGGTGCCATGATTGGGTATAAAAGTAGATTCCATGAAATGCTCAGTCATTCACAAACAAGGATGGGGTGAGGATCACCACTTTGTCAACAAATGCGTGAGCAAATTGTTGAACAGTTTAAGAAAAACCTTCTCAACCAGCTATTGCAAGGAATTTAGGGATTTCACCATCTACGGTCCGTAATATCATCAAAGGGTTCAGAGAATCTGGAGAAATCACTGCACGTAAGCAGCTAAGCCCGTGACCTTCGATCCCTCAGTCTGTACTGCATCAACAAGCGACATCAGTGTGTAAAGGATATCACCACATTGGCTCAGGAACACTTCAGAAACCCACTATCAGTAACTACAGTTGGTCGCTACATCTGTAAGTGCAAGTTAAAACTCTCCTATGCAAGGCGAAAACCGTTTATCAACAACACCCAGAAACGCAGTCGGTTTCGCTGGGCCTGAGCTCATCTAAGATGGACTGATACAAAGTGGAAAAGTGTTCTGTGGTCTGACGAGTCCACATTTCAAATTGTTTTTGGAAACTGTGGACGTCGTGTCCTCCGGACCAAAGAGGAAAAGAACCATCCGGACTGTTATAGGCGCAAAGTTGAAAAGTCAGCATCTGTGATGGTATGGGGGTGTATTAGTGCCCAAGACATGGGTAACTTACACATCTGTGAAGGCGCCATGAATGCTGAAAGGTACATACAGGTTTTGGAGCAACATATGTTGCCATCCAAGCAACGTTACCATGGACGCCCCTGCTTATTTCAGCAAGACAATGCCAAGCCAACGTGCCTTCATAGTAAAAGAGTGCGGGTACTAGACTGGCCTGCCTGTAGTCCAGATCTGTCTCCCATTGAAAATGTGTGGTGCATTATGAAGCCTAAAATACCACAACGGAGACCCCCGGACTGTTGAACAACTTAAGCTGTACATCAAGCAAGAATGGGAAAGAATTCCACCTGAGAAGCTTAAAAAATGTGTCTCCTCAGTTCCCAAACGTTTACTGAGTGTTGTTAAAAGGAAAGGCCATGTAACACAGTGGTGAACATGCCCTTTCCCAACTACTTTGGCACGTGTTGCAGCCATGAAATTCTAAGTTAATTAGTATTTGCAAAAAAAAAAAAAAGTTTATCAGTTTGAACTTCAAATATCTTGTCTTTGTAGTGCATTCAATTGAATATGGGTTGAAAAGGATTTGCAAATCATTGTATTCCGTTTATATTTGTATCTAACACAATTTCCCAACTCATATGGAAACAGGGTTTGTAGTTGTCTGACTTTTTGTGTAGCCATAAACGCATCAGTGGCTAAGGGCCATGAGTGTGTGTGTTGGTGCATTTGAGAGAAAGGCAGCGGCTGCTGTTGATATGATGGATGACAAAGAGTTTGTTTCGACGTGGTTTGTACAGCAGAAAATGAGCACTTTTGCTAAAAATAAGTTTTTTATAAATGTTTTTGGTGATGTTTACAGCCGACAAACACTTTTGCTTGGTAAAGTAATCGATGGAATTCCTGTCCTCCTTAAAGTACCAGTAGAGTGGAAAACTATTTTCTTCTACATTAAATATGTTGTCATATAAAACTGATTTTTGACAACAAAAGACTTCCAAAGTTTGCGAATAAATTGATAGAATCAAATTAGTATCAATCTCATGGAGCTTCCTGAGCCTTTTTGAGAGTTAATGAGAAAGCCAGTCACGTGATCCATGACGTGGAGTTAGGAACCACAGATCCCTTCCCCATCAACAACAATGCTAATCAAGCAGACTTTGTGAGAGCCAACAACGATTACTTTGGGAAAAATTATGATCCAAAACCTTATATTTTAGGATGAACAATATATTTTAGAAGCCTAATGCTTAACGGATGCAGCTTTATTGAAACACTATAGCATTAGCAGCATTGCTAGGTGTGAGACATACAAACTAACCATAACAAACCATAATAAAACAAACACTGTACAATTTCCACTCTCGCTGGCATGCCAACCAACAGGATGCTTACATAATTCAGTTTAGATAAAGATTCAATGGCAATCCTCACGAAGGGTTAACAAAAAGTTATCACAACCAGCATCTTTTTGTGTCTTTTCTGACATCTCGGGGGATGTGAAAGTCGACCAGCCTGTCGGTCCGTGGCCATATTTGTCTACTACCAGCTGAGAGATGCATGAATTATAATCTAGAATTTACTTTTAGCAAATTTGAGATGAAGCAGAAGCAGCCATTGACTATGTGTTTCAGAATCAGAATCAGAATCAGAATCAGAATAGTTTTATTGCCATTGTTTGAGAACGGGTTCACAAACTAGGACTTTTTCTTGGTACAATCGTGCAACATGAAACATATAACACAGAATAGGTAATAAAAATGAGCTGTAACTGAGCTATCAGATCTTGTTATTGTTCATGTGTCTGATAGCCGAGGGGGAAAAACTGTTCAGGTGGCGGGAGGTGTGGGTCTGGATGGACCGTAGTCTCCTGCCTGAGGGGAGAGGGGAGAATAGTTTGTGTCCAGGGTGAGAAGAGTCAGCTGTGATCCGACCCACACGCCTCCTGGTCCTGGAGGATAACAGGTCCTGGAGGGATGGGAGCTTGCAGCCAATAACCTTCTCAGCAGCATGTACGATGCGCTGCAGTCGGACTAATACTTGCCAACCTTGAGACCTCCGAATTCGGGAGATGGGGGTGGGGGGGGTTGAGGTGGGGGGGCGGGGTCGAGGTGGGTGGGGTTGGTGGGGGAGGGGTTTGGTGGTAGCGGGGTGTATATTGTAGCGTCCTGCAAGGGGTTCTGGGTATTTGTTCTGTTGTGTTTATGTTGTGTTACAGTGCGGATGTTCTCCCAAAATGTGTTTGTCATTCTTGTTTGGTGTGGGTTCACAGTGTGGCGCATATTTGTAACAGTGTTAAAGTTGTTTATATGGCCATCCTCAGTGTGACCTGTATGGCTGTTGATCAAGTATGCATGGCATTCACTTGTATATTATGTGACTGGGCCAGCACGCTGTTTGTATGTAGGAAACGCGGACCTGACGACAGGTTGTAGAGGACGTTAAAGGCAGTGCTTTTTAAGGCACGCCCCCAAAATTGTTAACCGGGTGGGAATCGGGAGAAATTCGGGAGAATGGTTGCCCCGGAAGATTTTCGGGAGGGGCACTGAAATTCGGGAGTCTCCCGGGAAAATCGGGAGGGTTGGCAAGTATGCCCGGACTGTGGCGCCGGGGAACCACCCAGTGATGGAGGAGTTGGGGATTGACTCGATGATGGCCGAGTAGAACTGCACCAGCATCTCGGTCGGCACCTTAAGTTTCCTCAGCAGCGTAAGCTAGCATTAGCTCACTGCTATTAATGCACCACTAAAATAGGCCGTCTGCATTAGAGCTTATAACAATATCACTCATATTTGGTTAATTTTCAGGTCACGACATGTAAATGGAGTAATGTTGGCTGTGTTTGGATGTTTTTAGATGGTTTTATGAGCGCAATAGAGGTCCTTCAAGCTGTTGACTCAATTGATAGCTACAATTTCGAATGCAATGGTAAGCAGCACCAAGTTCCTGGGGCTGTCATGTATATCCAAAAGTGCAATATATTTATCTGTACAGTAAATCTATGTATATCTGCACCTTCTTTTGTAAATGTAAACGCTCTGCACCTTATTGCTCTTTTATCCTGCACTACAACGAGCTAGTGCAACGAAATGTTGTTCCTATCTGTACTGTAAAGTTCAAATTTGAATGACAATAAAGTAAGTCTAAGTCTAAGTCTAATTTTAAAAAAACCACCATGCATAAGTGTTCTTGTCTTGCATGAAGATTGTGAATGATAAACAGCAATTCTCTTTCCAATTGTTGCGTATTTCCAGTGTGACTGAGCTGATGCAGAAAAAAATGCAGAAGCGTTCCTCCAGTGAAGTAGAATCTACAAAAATTGGCAAAGATATTCGGAGCAGAATATTCTAAATGACCGACTGAATTTGTGTCATTTTCTGATATTTAGACTATATTTTCACTTAGTTTGGGGATTGTAAATACATTTAGATATGGCTTAATGGATACAATAAAACACAATTAAGCATATAAAGTCAACTTGTTTTTCCACTCTATTGGTACTTCAAAGAGTCTCGACAGACGTTACAATAATTGAACAGTGTTGACGGACATTGTTTTAGCTATTTTGGCCACTTGTTTTCACCTGTCACTCACAGTTGCATTACAAAATCCTACACAATAAATTATGTGTTTATGTTGTTTAGAGTGCAGGTTGATTTTGTTTGTGTGGGTGACATAGATTTGCTATGTGCAGAGGACGCGTGAGCAGTGCGCATTTGCCAGAGGTGTGGACTCGAGTCACATGACTTGGACTCGAGTCAGACTCGAGTCATGAATTTGATGACTTTAGACTCGACTTGACAAAATGTAAAGAGACTTGCAACTCGACTTAGACTTTAACATCAATGACTTGTGACTTCACTTGGACTTGAGCCTTTTGACTTGACATGACTTGCTACTTTCCCCAAAACCTAAAGCTTAAAAAGTTATTTTGGAGCGCTCCGTAGCTTTCATTTTGTACGTGTCTGTCTATCAGCGTGTGTGCTGCGTGTCAGCGTGTGTGCTCACAGTACAACAGCCAATCAAATTAGATCTACATTGTTTTCATCACACAGCATTCAGCCAATCAAATTGCAGGACAACCAATGAACAAGAGTTGTCAAACAACGCGCCAGTGAGAGAGATTTATACCAAAGTTGGTTTCGTTCGGGTATAAAAACTACGACTTGGTCAACAAAAAAGGAATTGCCGTATGCAAATCACGCAGTTCGAATATTACAGACGGAGACGCAACAACTTCCAACTTCGTTCGACATTTGAAGTTGCACAAAGAAGGGTAAGTTTTGAATGTAAGATAACGTTTATTGGCTAAGTAACGTGACTTTTATTTGCTGTGTAGTTAAATCAGTGAGGCTGTAAACTCACTGCTAACGTCATAACCATAGACATCTTATAAGGGTACGCAGCATCGAGCGCTACTGCTTACTGGCGCAGACGAGACGCGGGGCCGCCATCTTGGAGTGGTGATCCGCTCCACTCAGTGCAATTCATTTGGCAGGAGCAATGAACTGTCAGCGCATTTAATTCATTTTACCTCACTGAATACCACTCATTTTCACACGCTTTTTTGTCATACGTGTAGCTATGATAACGGACACATATTTTATTATTCATAGTTTGCTTAACAGTAATATAATATTCTTATATGCTATAAGTGACCAGACGTCCGAGATCAAAACCGGGAAGCCCAGAGAAGGGGGGAAAAAAAGGTCAGCTATTTTTTAAGTTGAAGAAACAATATAATTACGTTATATATACATGCGTATATCCTACATAAACAATGTATGAATACATTAGATATCTATATATCTTATAGACCGTATCTCTGTTGCTGCAGCAGCAGAGAGTTTATTCTGTCTTGACACTTTGTATTGATACTTTGTATTACATTCTTCCCTTAAATTATCATGTTTACAGTGATTGTTATATATGTATTTTTTATGTATGTCACTTTGGATAAAAGCGTCTGCCAAATACTTAAACATATATAAACACCTGAAAGTCTTTATATCAGCTAAAACCACCAATCTGTTTCACTGGATTCAGAATAAAACCAAATGCTATCTTACCCAACAATGTTAGTATTTGAATATTGTTACTTGAAGACTTATTCCTGGTTACAATTATACTGTTAAGAAAGTATTGTCTTATATTTTGCCTAAAATGAGAATGCATCATAATCAGTGGCGGCTGGTGAATTTTGTTTTAGGTGGGGCTGAAAGTTTGTAAAGCAAATCCCTGTAGGGTCGTCATCCTCCCCCAGAAGATTTATTTGTGATTTTCACATACAAATATTGAAGATCTTTGCTCCTTCTCAACTATGTGGTAATGTTATTTTCATAAAATACAACCAATAGTACATTAATGTTAAATCTTACTTGTGAAAAGTAATCCCCCGATTTCTATTTTCAACAGTCCGCTCATTTGAGCAGAAAAACGCTGAACACCAGCCCGGCATCTTTGTTTTCTACCTGTCAACTGTCAGTTTAGGCTGCTCGCCGGCTCCTCATCACCACTTCAAGATGCAATATGCTCGCGTCACAGCAACCAATACTGCGTCTACTTATAAGATGTCTATGGTTATAACATCATTTCAAACACAGCAATCTGTTGCGTCCACTGCAGTTTGCTACCTTATTCATACTTTTTATCAAGTGATTTTTTTAAGCAGGGTTGCATGAGGTACCTAACACATAACGTTACGTTAGTCAATGTATCACACACAGTAACATAACGTTAGACGGCGGTCAGCAGCACCGTGTATTTTAGCCACCTACAAAAAGACAAACATAGTCAAATAAAGGTCAGTTAAAATGTTTACTGTATTAAGAATATGTGTACATATTGCATAGGGCCCTGACATCTAAAAAGTAAAACTCTGTTCATTGTTATGTTCGTGTATTTGTTATGTTTTTCATATGTACGCACACATAAACACACGTACAGTATGAGATGAGATCAATGAGATAAGGTAAGAACAGAATAGAAACTGCTGTGGAACTAGTTACAATGCAATATGCCATGGAAATACAATGTTAACACTTTTGTACAAATAAGTACAGTTGCACTTGTTTTTGCAAATGTGTTTATTCTGTAAAGGAATGAGTTAAATGTTTAAAATTGTTTAAACTATTAAAATGACTGGTTAATAGTGCTATTATGAATTGCAATGTCAGTACTATTTTTTTTCCTGCTATTTCAAATGCACTTGTTTTAATAAATAAATACAGCGGTTTAAAAGCATACACAATCCGTGTAAAAATATTAGTCTGTGGTTAAAAGGACTTGAAAGGACTCGAAACTCAAAATGCAGGACTTGTGACTTGACTTGAGACTTTCCAGTCTTGACTTTGGACTTGACTCGGGACTTGCCTGTCTTGACTCGGGACTTGACTCGAGACTTGAGGGCAAAGACTTGAGACTTACTTGTGACTTGCAAAGCAATGACTTGGTCCCACCTCTGGCATTTGCACAGGCCTGCATTTTAGAGGGAATTGGTCTTCACCTTAGGAAACCAAATGATTTAAGATCATAGCGAATATTGGCAGGTTATATTTTTATTGATTTATTTATATTATATTATTATTTATTTTGAATTTGTCTGCACCTTTTTGTAAAAAAAATAAAAAATAAATAAACTAAAAAAACACACCAAATTATTTTGGGGGGGTCTTAAGAATATTTTAGGGGGGCTTGAACCCCCCTAAAATAGGCCTGTTTTTAAAATAAATTATAATTTTACTTGCATGCCGCTTCTGCCGCTTTCTTGACCTTCCGCATCCGGAGAACACAACCAAACGTGACAGAGTAGAAGCATGAACAGCATCACATTAACAACATACAACAAATATACTCCACCTAATTAAGATTTTAACTCAGTGGTTCTAAACCTGGGTTCGATTGAACCCTAGGGGTTTGGTGAGTCGGCCTCAGGGGTTCGGCAGAGCCTACGCCGCTGAGGTCAAGACACACCCGACTCATTGTGTAAATAAAAACTTCTCCCTATCAGCGTAATACCCCCAAACAATGTACCTTTGCGTCGGATGAAAAGAGCACAGCTCCCTCCCCCAATTCTCACCACATTCTACAGAGGCACTATAGAGAGCCTACTGACTAACTGCATCTCTGTCTGGACTGGAGCCTGCAGTGCCTCAGACTGGAAGTCTCTCCAGAGAGTGATGAGGACGGCGGAAAAGATCATCAGGAATCCTCTTCCTCCTATCACAAAAAGCCGCTGCCTGACCAGGGCTCATAAAATCTGTCGAGACTCCTCCCACCCCCACCAAGGACTGTTTTCACTGCTGGATTCTAGAAAGAGGTTCCGCAGCCTCCGTAGCAGAACCTCCAGGTTCTGTAACAGCTTCTTCCCTCAGGCCGTAAGACTCTTGAACGCATCATAATAATCCCCTCAATTCCCCCCAAAAACGGATTAACTCGCTGGAATACAAAGACAATATAACATACATCCATAAACGTGGATGCATATGCAAAAGTGCAATATATTTATCTGTACAGTAATCTATTTATTTATATCTGCACCTTATTGCTCTTTTATCCTGCACTAAAATGAGCTAATGCAACGAAATTTCGTTCTTATCTGTACTGTAAAGTTCAAATTTGAATGACAATAAAAGGAAGTCTAATCTAACTAACTAATTTTCCATCTGATTTGCAGGTGTGTAATTTGTTGTGAGTTCATGCACTGTGTTGGTTTTGTTCTTAGAACAAGGTGATGTTCATGCACGGTTAATTTTGTGCACCAGTAAAAAAAACATTTAACTTGGTCTTGAATTTGAAAAAAACCCCAACATTTTATTTTTCACTAAAGAAGGGTTCGGTGTATGCGCATATGAAACTGGTGGGGTTCGGTACCTCCAACAAGGTTAAGAACCACTGTTTTAACTGAAACTAAATGCGTAAACTTGCCTAATTTATAAAACAGGCAACACTGTCGTTAAATTGTTTTCCAGCCTGAGATTGGATAACTCAATGGTTGTGAAGCTTATTGTCGGAGCAAAGGATGTGGAGTAAAGTCCTGACATGGACATGTCTTTTGTTTTATTACTGTCGGAAAAAAAAAAAGTTATCCTGTTTTTCCGACAAAATTTCTCATAAATTAAAATGCAACTCTTTGAGTTGTTTTTCTATTTTGTATAGGAAACGTCGGACGAGTAGGGTCGTAATGTTTTCAGCCGCGCTAATGTTGTGGTTAATTCAGCGCCAATTGGCGTCAAGCGATTGCACAAACCCCATTATCACCTGTGTGATGATGCATATCAGAGGAGAGGTAGCGGTCCATGAGAAGGAGGGGGAGAGGGTGGAGTTAGTTGGGGGGCATGTGAACAGCCGTCGAGCAGTTTGGGGAGGAATTTTTACAAGAACTCAAAATATTTGTGTATTTGTTTAAAATGAATCCCCATTAGTTTCTACACTGTAGCCACTATAGTCTTCCTGGGGTCCATCACACAAGACTCAAAAAACTCAACATTACATGAAAAACACAAGAACAAATATTTTGCATATAAAAATATATACATGAAAGAAAGAGAATTATTATACATCCATCTAAAACAGTTAAATACAGAATGACCAAAAAATACTTTAGTGTGGAATTTCCTTAAGCTTGTATTGCCAGACATCAAAACATATTTGTGAGGACATGATGGCATTGAGTAATAGTTATTTTTAAAGGTGCCATTTATACAAAAACAACTTCATGGAGGCATGCAGAGATATTTAAAGAACAATCTTACCTTCCTTCATACTTTCTCTAAACGAGGCGTTTGGAATTTGCTCTGACCTGTGACGTGTTCTGCTCTGTGACGTCAGCGGATATGTCCGTATATGGAACAAATGTCATTTGCTTTGCGTGAGTCCCCCATTGTAGTCCGCGCTGTAATCAATAAGCTCCTTCTTTTTCACTATCCTCTTGTTGTGGGGCAGACTGGCTCGTACATGCACATGCATCCTCCGCTCTTGCCATTTCTAATACTAAGTAGTGTAGAGTTTGAACTTATATCTGTATACAACAAAGATGGTGGGAAGAGGCCTCTGTTGAAGTTGAGCCTTGTAAATAAGACCACAAAACGGCGCATCCTGAAGAGTCGGCCAGAAAGCGGCTTCAAGACGGTCTATAAAACATAATCTATGCAACATTTTTTTAAAAGAACCACCATTATATGTCATGTAGACCGCAAGGAAGGGTTTCAAATGTAGGAAATAAATCATAATATGACACCTTAAAAGGAATGAAGAAGAAAAAAAATAGGGCTCCAGCAGAAAGGGCACTTTTCTCAGGTATGACAAAAGGGCAGATCCTTGAGTATCACTAGCAGTCTATCTGTACACCTGTGCCTGAAAATGAATGAACATGCGCGACAAGGGATGTAACCATATGAAAATTTCATGTCACAGTTATTGTGACTAACATTTATCCTGGTTGTCATTGTTATTGCGGTATTGTTGAATGTTCTCCAAAAATACTTTATTTACACACAGAACTTTCCTCCAGAAGGTTTTATCTTTGTCCATGTGATGTCAGATGAAACAAAAAAGTTTTTTTTTTTTTTTTTCAGAATCAGAATCAGAATATTTTTTATTGCGATTGTTTGAGAAAGGGTTCACAAACTAGGAATTTTACTTGGTGCGATCGTGCAACATAAAACACATATAACACAGAATAGAATAACATGAGCTGTAACTGAGCTATCAGATCTCGTTATTGTTCATGTGCCTGATGGCCGAGGGGGGAAAAAATTTAGCTGTTTGGCCACAATACCCAGCAATATGTTAGAAGGAGAAAAGGTGAGGCCTTTAATCCCAGGAACACCAGCCTACCATCAAGCATGGTGGTGGTAGTATTATGCTCTGGGCCTGTTTTGCTGCCAACTGGTAACTGGTGCTTTACAGAGAGTAAATGGGATAATGAAAAAGGAGGATTACCTCCAAATTCTTCAGGACAACCTAAAATCATCAGCCCGGAGGTTGGGTCTTGGGCGCAGTTGGGTGTTCCAACAGGACAATGACCCCAAACACACGTCAAAAGTGGTAAAGGAATGGGTCAATCAGGCTAGAATTAAGGTTTTAGAATGGCCTTCCCAAAGTCCTGACTTAAATGTGTGGACAATGCTGAAGAAACAAGTCCATGTCAGAAAACCAACAAATTTAGCTGAACTGCACCAATTTAGTCAAGAGAAGTGGTCAAAAATTCAACCAGAAGCTTGTGGATGGCTACCAAAAGCGCCTTATTGCAGTGAAACTTGCCAAGGGACATGTAACCAAATATTAACATTGCTGTATGTATACTTTTGACCCAACAGATTTGCTCACATTTTCAGTAGACCCATAATAAATTCATAAAAGAACCAAACTTCATGAATGTTTTTTGTAGTATGTGCTCCAATCACGCTATCATAAAAAAAATAAGAGTTGTAGAAATTATTGGAAACTCAAGACAGCCATGACATTATGTCCTTCACAAGTGTATGTAAACGTTTGACCACGACTGTATGTATGTATATATATATTTAGAGGTGTCCGATAATATCGGTCTGCCGATATTATCGGCCGATAAATGCGTTAAAATGTCATATCGGAAATTATCGGTATCGTTTTTTTTATTATCAGTATCGTTTGTTTTTTTTTGTTTTGTTTTTTTATTAAATCCACATAAAAAACACAAGATACACTTACAATTAGTGCACCAACCCAAAAAACCTCCCTCCCCCATTTACACTCATTCACACTCATTCACACAAAAGGGTTGTTTCTGTTTCCTACAATATATATCAATATATATCAATACAGTCTGCAAGGGATACAGTCCGTAAGCACACATGATTGTGCGTGCTGCTGGTCCACTAATAATACTAACCTTTAACAGTTAATTTTACAAATTTTCATTAATTACTAGTTTCTATGTAACTGTTTTTATATTGTTTTACTTTCTTTTTTATTCAAGAAAATGTTTTTAATTTATTTATCTTATTTTATTTGATTCATTTTTTTAAAAAGTACCTTATCTTCACCATACCTGGTTGTCCAAATTAGGCATAATAATGTGTTAATTCCACGACTGTATATATCGGTTGATATCGGTATCGGTAATTAAAGAGTTGGACAATATCGGCATATCGGATATCGGCAAAAAGCCATTATCGGACATCCCTATATATATTTTTTATTTTTTAAGTTTTTTTTGGGGGGGTGTTTACTATTAGGTGCAGACAAATTCAATATTTCAATACAAAGAATAATATAATATAATATAATATAATCAATCAATCAATCAATGTTTATTTATATAGCCCTAAATCACAAGTGTCTCAAAGGGCTGTACAAGCCACAACGACATCCTCGGTACAGAGCCCACATACGGGCAAGGAAAACTCACCCCAGTGGGACGTCAATGTGAATGACTATGAGAAACCTTGGAGAGGACCGCATATGTGGGTAAACCCCCCACCCCCCCCCCCCCCCCCACCCCCTCTAGGGGAGACCGAAAGCAATGGATGTCGAGTGGGTCTGACATAATATAATTTAATCAATACAAATACATATAAAATACCATCCATTTTCTACCGCTTGGCCCTTTTGGAGTCGCAGGGGGTACTGGAGCCTATCTCAGCTGAAATACATATAAATATATATATATATATATCAGTTTAGGCTTGACTCAGGGAAAAGGATGCCCTTGCCATGCATAGTCCCATGAGAAGTCTGCTGCTCAACCCCAAGCAACTCTCATGATTAATTGGGATTGACGCAAGTCCGGGGCCGATCACCCTGTGGCTGGCCACCACTGGAGAGGGCGTCTAGTGTTAAGGCCGAAACGCCCAGTGACTCAGGGGGACACTACTGATGATGCGTCCAACCACCATTCCACCAGTCATCACCAAAACAACACACACTCTCAAGTATGTGCCAGCACAAAGGAATTTAGAACCTATCCTGTGTTTCGTGATATATATATATACACACATATATATATATATATATATATATATATATATATATATATATATATATATATATATATATATATATATATATATATATATATATATATATATATATATATATATATATATATATATATATATATACACATATATACAGTGTTGGGACTAACGTGTTACAAAGTAACGCGTTACTGTAACGCCGTTAGTTTCGGCGGTAACTAGTAATCCAACGCGTTATTTTTTATATTCAGTAACTCAGTTACCGTTACTACATGATGCGTTACTGCGTTATTTTACGTTACTTTTTATGTAGTATCGGCTAGAAACAGAAGATCCGAGTGTGTTTTGTTGCAGCGCTGCGGTGTCGTTCTTCTGAATCTCTTGTGTCCCACGGAGGAGGCGCGCTGTGTGTGTGTGTCTGGGTGTGGGAAGGGGAGGGAGGGGAGGGGTGAGCGCAGCAGCATTCAGGAGGGAGGGGCGGAGACAGAGAGAGCGAGAGAGTTGTTAACACGCATGCGTCGCCAGGCTCAGCTTTTTATCCATAGATTTATCAGATTTTTTTTTTTATTATCTATAGCAGGGGTGTCAAAAGTGTGCCCCGGAGGCCATTTCCGGCCCACAGCTAATGTTTTAAAGGCCCACAGCACATTCTAAAAATACTATTAAAATAAACAAAAACATAACAAAAGTGAAAAAAAAAAGCTTAAAGTTGAAATGTAATTTAGAAAAAGTTGCAATGTTGACTAATAAAACAAAGCTGTTTTTTTCTTTCAAACTGTCATTGCTCAAAACATAATATTAAATCAAAATCAATGTTATTATGAATTATAGTACACACACTCTGTCAATTCTCTTATATACTCTTTCATTCTAGACTTCTAGAGTGTTTGATTATCACCAGAGGTGGGACCAAGTCATTGCTTTGCAAGTCACAAGTAAGTCTCAAGTCTTTGCCCTCAAGTCTTGAGTCAAGTCCCGAGTCAAGTCCAAAGTCAAGACTGGAAAGTCTCAAGTCAAGTCACAAGTCCTGCATTTTGAGTTTCGAGTCCTTTCAAGTCCTTTTAACCACAGACTAATATTTTTACACAGATTGTGTATGCTTTTAAAACGTTGTATTTATTTATTAAAACAAGTGCATTTGAAATAGCAGGAAAAAAAATAGTACTGACATTGCAATTCATAATAGCACTATTAACCAGTCATTTTAATAGTGTAAACAATTTTAAACATTTAACTCATTACTTTACAGAATAAACACATTTGCAAAAACAAGTGCAACTGTACTTATTTGTACAAAAGTGTTAACATTGTATTTCCATGGCATATTGCATTGTAACTAGTTCCACAGCAGTTTATATTCTGTTCTTACCTTATGTCATTGATCTCATCTCATACTGTATGTGTTGATATGTGCGTACACATGAAAAACATAACAAATACATGAACATAACAATGAACAGAGTTGTACTTTTTAGATGTCAGGGACCTATGCAATATGTACGCATATTCTTAATATAGTATACATTTTAACTGACCTTTATTTGACTATGTTTGTCTTTTTGTAGGTGGCTAAAATATGCGGTGCTGCTGACCGCCGTCTAACGTTACGTTATTGTGTGGGATACATTGACTAACGTAACGTTATGTGTAGGTACCTCATGCAACCCTGCTTAAAAAAAATAACTTGACAAAAAGTATGAATAAGGTAGCGAACTGCAGTGGACGCAACAGATTGCCGTGTTTGCAATGACGTTATAACCATAGACATCTTATAAGTAGACGCAGCATTGGTTGCTGTGACGCGAGCAATTTGCATCTTGAAGTGGTGACGAGGAGCCGGCGAGTAGCCTAAACTGACAGTTGACAGGTAGAAAACAAAGATGCCGGGCTGGTGTTCAGCGTTTTCCTGCTCAAATGAGCGGACTGTTGAAAATAGGAATCGGGGGATTACTTTTCACAAGTAAGATTTAACATTAATGTACTATTGGTTGTATTTTATGAAAATAACATTACCACAGAGTTGAGAAGGAGCAAAGATCTTCAATATTTGTATGTGAAAATCACAAAGAAATCTTCTGGGGGAGGATGACGCCCCTACAGGGGTTTGGTTTACAAACTTTCAGCCCCACCTAAAACAAAATTCACCAGCCGCCACTGATTATGATGCATTCACATTTTAGGCAAAATATAAGACAATACTTTCTTAACAGTATAATTGTAACCAGGAATAAGTCTTCAAGTAACAATATTCAAATACTAACATTGTTGGGTAAGACAGCATTTGGTTTTATTCTGATTCCAGTGAAACAGATTGGTGGTTTTAGCTGATATAAAGACTTTCAGGTGTTTATATATGTTTAAGTATTTGGCAGACGCTTTTATCCAAAGCGACATACATAAAAAATACATATATAACAATCACTGTAAACATGATAATTTAAGGGAAGAATGTAATACAAAATATCAATACAACGTGTCAAGACAGAATAAACTCTCTGCTGCTGCAGCAACAGAGATACAGTCTATAAGATATATAGATATCTAATGTATTCATACATTGTTTATGTAGGATATACGCATGTATATATAACCTAATCATATTGTTTCTTCAACTTAAAAATAGCTGACCCTTTTTTTCCCTCTTCTCTGGGATTATATTCCCAGTTTTGATCTCGGACGTCTGGTCACTTATAGCATATAAGAATATTATATTACTGTTAAGCAAACCATGAACAATAAAACATGTGTCCGTTATCATAGCTACACGTATGACAAAAAAGCGCTTGAAAATGAGTGGTATTCAGTGAGATAAAATGAATTAAATGCGCTGACAGTTCATTGCTCCTGCCAAATGAATTGCACTGAGTGGAGCAGATCACCACTCCAAGATGGCGGCCCCGTGTCTCGTCTGCGGCAGTAGGCAGTAGCGCTCCATGCTGCGTCTACTTATAAGATGTCTATGGTTATAACGTTAGCAGTGAGTTTGCAGCCTCACTGATTTAACTACACAGCAAATAAAAGTCACGTTACTTAGCCAATAAACGTTAGCTTACATTCAAAACTTACCCTTCTTTGTGCAACTTCAAATGTCGAACAAAGTTGGAAGTTGTTGCGTCTCCGTCTGTAATATTCGAACTGCGTGATTTGCATACGGCAATTCGTTTTTTGTTGACCAAGTCGTAGTTTTTATACCCGAACGAAACCAACTTTGGTATAAATCTTTCTCACTGGCGCGTTGTTTGACAACTCTTGTTCATTGGTTGTCCTGCAATTTGATTGGATGAATGCTGTGGGACGAAAACAACGTAGATCTAATTTGATTGGCTGTTGTACTGAGAGCACACACGCTGACACACACAACACGCTGATAGACAGACACGTACAAAATGAAAGCTACGGAGCGCTCCCAAATAACTTTTTAAGCTTTAGGTTTTGGGGAAAGTAGCAAGTCATGTCAAGTCAAAAGGCTCAAGTCCAAGTGAAGTCACAAGTCATTGATGTTAAAGTCTAAGTCGAGTTGCAAGTCTCTTTACATTTTGTCAAGTCGAGTCTAAAGTCATCAAATTCATGACTCGAGTCTGACTCGAGTCCAAGTCATGTGACTCGAGTCCACACCTCTGATTATCACATCACTCTAAATGTATAGAATATAAAGTTCACAAACATAAAGAGGGATCCTAGTGGGCCAGGCCAATATTTCCTTATCTCTAAACTAAAACTGGGGAAATGTGTAGAGTATTCTGGGCTTCAGACATGATTTAATTTCAGAATTCCTTGAGAGAAAAAACGCCTGGTTAGGCTTTGGTATGTAAAAATAAAGTTAAAGTACTTATTTGGTTTACAACTATGTTGTTATTATGCTGTTTGTTACTTATGTATGTTATGTTGCAGCTATTTAAAATAGTTTTTTAAATGTGTTCTGGCCAGAAACAAATTGGCCCTTTGAAACATATCTTTGTCTTTGTGTGTTGTATGTAGACCACATTGCTTAGCAGAGTTCAGTGATCCAAATGCATGTCAAGTTGATCAACAGATTGTATTTTTCTGCAGTGCAATAACAGTACTGAAATGAAGGCTAAAAGGGCATTAATGGGAGCTCTAAAAAAAGAAGAAGAAAATAAGTAACTAAATAGTTACTTTTCACAGTAACGCATTACTTTTTGGTGTAAGTAACTGCGTTACTTTTGAAATAAAGTAACTAGTAACTGTAACTAGTTACTGGTTTTCAGTAACTAACCCAACACTGTGTATATATATATATATATATATATATATATATATATATATATATATATATATTATATATATATATATATATATATATATATATATATATATATATATATATATATATATATATATATATATATATATATATATATATATATATATATATATATATATATATATATATATATATATATATATATATATATATATGTATGTGTGGGAAAAAAATCACAAGACTACTTCATCTCTACAGGCCTGTTTCATGAGGGGTTACCTCAATCATCAGGAGATTTTAATAGAAGCATTGACATACCATGGTTTATATAGGGCACAGAATTGGTAGGTACAGGCAGGCATAGGGGCGTGGTGATTGGCTCATGTGTTACCTAGGAGGTGTTTCCGTCAGTGACGGCATGCTGATACAATTTCGCTGCGCTTGTTGAGGGATGACAGGTCTGGGCGGTATATAATAAACAGTTTCTCTTTTAAGCATAGGTTGCAGCTTTTATTACCACTGTTGGAACCAAAGCCTGTGGAATACTACAGAACTCAGTAAGTACATTTGGAACCTCAAAGACAATAATGTTGAATATTCAATAACATGGCAAATTCTTGCATTCATATGAGCCAATCACCACGCCCCTACGCCTGCCTGTACCTACCCGTTCTGTGCCCTATAGAAACCATGGTATGTGAATGCTTCTATTAAAATCTCCTGATGATTGAGGGAACCCCTCATGAAACAAGCCTGTAGAGACGAAGTAGTCTTGTGATTTTTTCCCACACATACATATATTGCGCTCTCCCACGGTATCGAGCACTATTTTTTGGATAATCTAATTAAGACATATATGTGTATATATATATATATATATATATATATATATATATATATATATATATATATATATATATATATATATATATATATATATATATATATATATATATATATATATATATATATATATATATATATATATATATATATATATGTATATATATATATATATATATATATACATATGTATATATATATATATATATATATATATATATATATAGGTACCTGCTGTTGTCAAACCATGGAGGCATGCAGAGATATTTAAAAACAATCTTACCTTCCTTCATACTTTCTCTAAACGAGGCGTTTGGAATTTGCTCTGACCTGTGACGTGTTCTGCTCTGTGACGTCAGCGGATATGTCCGTATATGGAACAAATGTCATTTGCTTTGAGTGAGTCCGCCATTGTAGTCCGCGCTGTAATCAATAAGCTCCTTCCTTTTCACTATCCTTTTGTTGTGGGTTATACTGGCTCGTACATGCACATGCATCCTCTGCTGTTGCCATTTCTAATACTAAGTAGTGCAGAGTTTGAACTTATATCTGTATACAACAAAGATGGTGGGAAGAGGCCTCTGTTGAAGTTGAGCCTTGTAAATAAGACCACAAAATGGCGCATCCCGAAGAGTCGGCCAGAAAGCGGCTTCAAGACGGTCTATAAAACATAATCTATGCAACATTTTTTAAAAAGAACCACCATTATATGTCATGTAGACCGCAAGGAAGTGTTTCAAATGTAGGAAATAAATCATAATATGACACCTTAAAAGGAATGAAGAAGAAAAAAAATAGGTCTCCAGCAGAAAGGGCACTTTTCTCAGGTATGACAAAAGGGCAGATGCTTGAGTATCACTAGCAGTCTATCTGTACACCTGTGCCTGAAAATGAATGTCTAACATGCGCAACAAGGGATGTAACCATATGAAAATTTCATGTCACAGTTATTGTGACTAACATTTATCCTGGTTGTCATTGTTATTGCGGTATTGTTGAATGTTCTCCAAAAATACTTTATTTACACATATATATATATATATATAAAAGCAAATGACATTGGTTCCATATACGGACATATCCGCTGACGTCACAGAGCAGAACACGTCACAGGTCTGCCTCGTTTAGAGAAGAGTATGAAGGAAGGTAAGATTGTTTTTTAAATATCTCTGCCATGCATCCATGGTTTGACAACAGCAGGTACCTATATATATGTGTATATATATATATATATATATATATATATATATATATATATATATATATATATATATATATATATATATATATATATATATATATATATATATATATATATATATATATACATATATATATATATATACATATATATATATATATATACCGTATAATACCAAATAAACCAAGTAACAAATAACATGGGCAAATAACCGCCCATGTCCTAATAGCCGCCCGGGGTCTGACCCCATTTTGTGAATTAACCGCCTCTTCCTAATAACCGCCTATGTCCAAATAGCCGCCCATGGGCTGTTATTTGCATAATTTTGATTAAAATGCTACTGGGGTTGCCTTTGCTGCAGTATTATTGTTTTGATGGTTTTATAGAGTACTTGGTAGCATAATTGTATTTTTCCTCTATGCTGCTTTATTTAAAACTTGGAGTACTGTAGCCTTCATTTTATTTAAGTGACAGTATTATTGTTCTGTTTTGATGGTGGGTTTTATACTTGAGTACTTGGTACCATAATTTTATTTTTCCCGGTAGGCAGCTTTATTTAAAAAGTTTATTTATTTTTAGTATTGGTATTCTATTTGACAATTGTTGCACTACTGCCATGTTGAGGCCTTGTTGATCTCTTGTCTTTTGATAGCTTACCTCATGTTGATCTCTTGTTTTTTTGTTTGTATGTTTACAATAGCTTTTACATTTAAAGTTTTTTGTACGAAAAAAAAATACTGGACAGTAACCATTGTAACCAAATAATGGCCTGGTGCAGGCTGGTGCAAAAATAAATAAAAGCCTTGTGCAAATAACCGCCTGCTTCTTTTAAACGCCTAAATCGATTTTGTGAAATAAACGCCCGGTCTACTATTTGGTAATATACGGTATAAAAGACGACGCTCTGAGGAGCACCGGATGTGACAAGTGTGTGAACTGAAGCAAAGACCAGTAATGAACTGAGTGCCATCACTAAATGATGTCTGCAAGGCATGGAGAATATTGTGGGATATAGTGGTGTCGAATGCAGCACTGAGAAATGAAGAAGTCCAGAATCTACTGCCAAAAGTAGCTCATTAAGGATTTTTACTATCAAGCTGCTTGCTTCTGTTCTCTGGAGGTAACCACAGTTGGTAAAAAAAAAGAAAAAAAAAAAAGGGTCTGGAGCTGAGATGCAAATATTTTCTTAACATTGTGGAAAGGAAAGGCTGCGATGAGGTGGCGACTTGTCCAGGGTGTACTCCGCCTTCCGCCCGAATGCAGCTGAGATAGGCTCCAGCACTCCCTGCGACCCCAAAAGGGACAAGCGGTAGAAAATGGATGGATGGATGGACAGGAAAGGTAGGTAAGTGGTGAGGATGGACCAGGTTTCTTGAGAATGGAGGGCATAGAAGCTTGTCTTAAGCATGTGTCTGGTATAGGAAGGGAGAGGGAGAGGGTTAAGATGACAAGTAGAATTAAATATCTGGTTGACGTTGGTGACAAAGAGGGAAGCTTGAAACGGAAACGTAAAATGAGAAACAATGTAGGAAAACATGAAAGAATAGACAGCAGTTATTTTTTTAATGGCCATACTGTACCTAAACCGGATAAAATACACCTGTGGATTATTGCATGACTTTATCCATGTGTATAGTAAAAGTTATTTTCTTATTGAGTCACTCCAACATTTATTACATCTGCACATGATTGCAACAGCTTGTGATGGAAACCTATCTGGTGGCATGACTAATGACTTTCCTTTTATGTTTTATTATTCTTTTGCAAACTCCGTCCCTGGTGAGGTAGTGCATGCTTATGCCTTTCACAGCAGGGGGCATGGGTTTGATTCCTGTCCAGGGTTGGGTCAGGCAGGGCATCCAGCATAAAAACTAAGCCTCGGTGTGTTGACCTAAGATAAGGACAAACCGAAAATACATTTCAAAGTCATTTCATTGTGATTAATTGATAAACCTGTTTTAAATAGTTTACACAAATACATAGGGGCGGCGTGGCGAAGTTGATAGAGTGGCCGTGCCAGCAATCGGAGGGTTGCTGGTTACTGGGGTTCAATCCCCACCTTCTACCATCCTAGTCACGTCCGTTGTGTCCTTGGGCAAGACACTTCACCCTTGCTCCTGATGGCTGCTGGTTAGCGCCTTGCATGGCAGCTCCCGCCATCAGTGTGTGAATGTGTGTGTGAATGGGTGAATGTGGAAATACTGTCAAAGTGCTGTGAGTACCTCAAAGGTAGAAAAGTGCTATACAAGTATAACCCATTTATCATTTATTTACATCTGATGTGTGTTTTGGGAACTAAATGCTTTCTTTCTCCTTCTGTGTGCAGTGAGGAAGAATACACAATGGATAGAACAGGAGACATTATGGCCGTTACATGTCTGCTGCTTCTCAAGCTGCCAGGGGTTGGTTGCGCTTTTTTTTTGTTTGGTATATTTAAGGAAATAGCTAAACATTTTGCATACGTTTATCTCAATCTGTGTGTGTGTATAATCAGATTTACGTGTCTGTGTTCTAATTTGTGTGTCTGTTTTTAGACTTAGACTTAGACAAACTTTATTGATCCACAAGGGAAATTGTTCCACACAATAGCTCAGTTACAAAGGATGGAAAGGATAATGCCGGTATAAAGTAGACTAAAAATGTACCATAGTAGCAATATAAAATATAACATACATGTAACATTTACATATTATGTATTAGGGCTGTGAATCTTTGGGTGTCTCACGATTCGATTCAATATCGATTCTTGGGGTCACGATTCGATTCAAAATCGATTTTTTTTTTTTTCAATTCAACACGATTCTCGATTCAAAAACAATTTTTCCCGATTCAAAAGGATTCTCTATTCATTCAGTACATAGGATTTCAGCAGGATCTACCCCAGTCTGCTGACATGCAAGCAGAGTAGTAGATTTTTGTAAAAAGCTTTTATAATTGTAAAGGACAATGTTTTATCAACTGATTGCAAAAATGTAAATTTGTTTTAACTATTAAATGAACCAAAAATATGACTTATTTTATCTTTGTGAAAATATTGGACACAGTGTGTTGTGCTTATGAGATGCGATGCAAGTGTAAGCCACTGTGACACTATTGTTCATTTATTTTTATTTTTATAAATGTCTAATGATAATGTCAATGAGGGATTTTTAATCACTGCTATGTTGAAATTGTAACTAGTATTGATACTGTTGTTGATAATATTCATTTTTGTTTCACTACTTTTGGTTTGTTCTGTGTCGTGTTTGTATCTCCTCTCAATTGCTCTGTTTATTTCAGTGTTGCTGGGTCGGGTTTGGTTTTGGAATTGGATTGCATTGTTATGGTATTGCTGTGTATTGTTTTGTTGGATTGATTAATTTAAAAAAATAAAAATAAATACAAAATAAATAAAAAATTTAATAAATATTTATTTAATTTTTTTTAAATCGATTTTTTAAAAATGAGAATCGATTCTGAATCGCACAACGTGAGAATCGCGATCTGAATTCGAATCGATTTTTTCCCACACCCCTATTATGTATACAGTATATAATACATACTGATATATTATATTATTATATTACATTATATTTTTATATAATTTCAATCTATGTGTGTGTAGGTGTGCACGCGTGCGTAAAAAAATTGTGTATCTGTGTTTAGGATTTTGTGTCTGTATTTAGATTTGTGTGCTGTAAGAATTTTTACTTACAGCAAGCAATGAAGTGTCCATTGTTGTCGGCTTCAACAGTGAAATGCTTATCATAACTGGGTGCTAGGTACCAACTACAGGCGAGTATAGGCATAAGAAAGGTGACGGTACACCAAAAAATGTTCTACACACACGCACACAGATATGCTAAAGTGTAGCAAAAGTCACGTGTAAAAAGACTGCCAATCGAGTGTTCTGTGTTCACACAAATATGAACACAGATACACTACCAGAAGTACTAGGGGTGCTCAAAAAATCGATTCCCATCCAAATCGCGATTTTTATTTATTTCGATTTTAAATCCATTTATGATTTTTGAGGATTGATTTTTTTTAAAGTTTTCGGTTTGTTTTTTTGCACTTTTTTTTAAGAATCAATTTTTGGGTTAAAAACATTAAACAGCTAATATTTATATTGTTATTATTATTGATACTGCCATTGCAATTGCAATTTTACTTTTTTTTTAGTCTTGTATTTATATGTCTTTTCAATTATTTTGTAAATTCCTCTCCGGAGTATTTCAAAACTGGGATTGGGTAGGCTTGTTCTTTTATTGGCTTGATTAACATTCTGAGATTTTTTTAAATAAACTTTTGAAAAGACGCTTTTTAAGAAAACACTGTGCGTATAAGTTGTATGTCAGCAGCCAAGAGGAGCTTTTGCCACCTGCAACCTGTTTCGAAAAGTTTGTATTATAATTTATATACCAAATAGTATATTACGAGAATTGTGCTAAAGTGAGAATACATTTTGAATCTAATTGTCACCTCAAGAATCAGAATCGAATCGGATCGTGAGGTGACCAAAAATTCTAAAATACAGACACACAAATCTGAACACAGATGCCCAGTTGATTTTGCACACACACAGATCGAGATATGCACACACATATATATTTCTTACACACACAAATTGAGATACATACACACAAAATAGAACGCAAAAGCGTGAATCTGATTACACACACACACACACACACAGAATGAGACATGCAAATTGTTTCGCTACAATATATATCTTACATCTGGATTCTACAAAACTCAAAACCAATGAAGTTGGCATGTTGTGTAAATCGTAAATAAAAACAGAATACAATGATTTGCAAATCCTTTTCAACTTATATTCAATTGACGTTTCTGGGTGTTGTTGATAAATGGCTTTCGCTTTGCATAGTAGAGTTTCAACTTGCACTTACAGTTGTAGCGACAAACTGTAGTTACTGACAGTGGGTTTCTGAAGTGTTCCTGAGCCCATGTGGTGATATCCTTTACACACTGATGTCGGTTTTTGATGCAGTACCGCCTGAGGGATCCAAGGTCACGGGCATTCAATGTTACGTGCAGTGATTTCTCCAGATTCTCTGAAGCTTTTGATGATATTATTTGCAATAGCCGGTTGAGAAATGTTGTTCTTAAACTGTTCGACAATTTGCTCACGCATTTGTTCACAAAGTGATGACACTCGCCCCATCCTTGTTTGTGAATGACTGAGCATTTCATGGAAGCTGCTTTTATACCAAATCATGGCACCCACCTGTTCCTAATTAGCCTGTTCACCTGTGGGATGTTCCAAATAAGGGTTTGATGAGTATTCCTCAACTTTCTCAGTCTTTTTTGCCACTTGTGGCAGCTTTTTTGAAACATGTTACAAACATCAAATTCCAAATGAGCTAATATTTGCAAAAAATAACAAACTTTTCCAGTTCGAACATTAAGTATCTTGTCTTTGCAGTCTATTCAATTGAATACAGGTTGAAAAGGATTTGCAAATCATTATATTCTGTTTTTATTTACGATTTACACAACGTGCCTACTTCACTGGTTTTGGGTTTTGTACGGTATATATAGTATCTTCCTAAATGGAAGAATAAATAAGTAAAATTTTGGAATGTACATGCTGTTTCTTTTGAAAACGTATCATTCCAGATGGAGATGGCAAGTGGGAACGTGTTAGAGGAGACTTATCATAAGTGGATTCGATATAGAGACGACTGTATGAAGATGATTGACAATGAATCACTTCCGCAAGGTGTGAGGTCAATATGTCACATGACATGGCATACTGTGTTACTTCCAAAGGTTTCTTTGTGCTGCCTTTCCAGATGGCTTGTTCTGCAACAGGACATTTGACAGATACGCCTGCTGGCCAGATGCCCCTGCTGGATCGTTAATCAACATCTCCTGTCCTTTCTACCTGCCCTGGTATGATAAAGGTATAGACGTGTGAACTTTGTGTGAAAGTGTGTGAGGCGAAACCAAACTGGAACACAGAAAATGTAACATGCAAGAAGAAGTGGCTCGGTGCATTATGTGATAATGTTATTGAACAGCTCTCTAATGAGCATAGAATAAATGTGTTAGGCTCATTTCAAAGAGAACCAAATTAAAGATGGTCTAATCGTCACCTTTTATGACACCCAAAGGATGTTTTACTCTCATGAAAGGGCATTTAATAAAGCATATTACACTCACACACACACACACACACACACACACACACACACACACACACACACACACACGCGTACTGGTTATCATTTGGAATGGGGACCATGTTTTTGATCATCACTTGTGGGGACCACCCTTTCTACAGGTTGTGGAGGCATAAAAAAATGAGGTAAAATGGCCACTGCCCAGTTAGTTCATACACATCTTTAAATCTCTGGATTGATGAAGTAATGTGCTGATCATTCTTACTGGGGACCCTGGGGAAAAAGAGTTAATATGGTTCATGGGGACCAAATTTAAATAATTTTGCATAATTCACACAAATTTGTAAGTGACTACTGAGGACCATTTAAAAAAAAAAAAAGTTCAAATTTAATATGACATGATCCTCAGAATATAGCACTACAGCTGTCCTCTTATAAGAAGTTTCACCACTTAGATGTACCAGCTGCAGCCCGATGAGGGGGCTGCTGTGCAAATGTCTCACACTCAAACTAACCATGTGTTATGGGACAAAGCTTAAAAATCACTTAGGCATCTTCAAAATGGATCTGACTATCATTTAAAAAGGTTTCCCTTTAGGGGACCTGTTTTTTTGTCCCCATACCGTCAGAGGTCCCCTAAAGGTGACTGTGTAAACAGAGCGATGTCCCCATTAAGTAAGCATTGCCAGAACACACACACACACACACACACACACACACACACACAACCACACATTCTTGTATTTGTTACCTTCTTGAGACCTCTGAAAAATGCCTACCTCTTTAGGACCACCCTTTCTAGATATATAAAGATTTGTATTTACAACATTAATAATATATACATACTATGCAAATGTAAAAAAGGCAAGCCTTCAGTTAATTATTTTTTTGAATTTTTTGTTTGTAATTGGTTTTTAATCTTCATTATTTACTTCAAGTTATTACAGTATGTCTCTATATACATATTTATTTATTTTTTTAAATTAATTTTGGCCCATGGGGGCGCATTTCCATTCCTCACACACACTTGTTATTACATATGTTGGCCAGAGGGGGACAACTTAAAATTTTTACACACACTTGTTATTTCATATGTTGACCAGAAGGGGAGCACTTTTAAAACCGACACACAGTCAATTTGAAAAATCCCTCCTTTTTGGCACCACCCTCATTTTGATAGATTTCACCACCAGGGGTGCAAATGAGACATTCTCTATCAGATGATATGGTTTTCCGTAATGGGACCATGGATTCGGTCCTAATATGGAAGGTCCTCATATGGAAGGTACTTTTCCTTGTTGGTGTCTCAGGAAGGGTGGAAATACAAGAACACACACACACACACACACTCGCACACTAAATTGCTGTTTGCAGCAGATAACCCTCTTCCTGGTCCAACCATGCATGCTATTCCCCACTAATACACATGCGTGCAGCAAAGAGATCATGTCATGTTAAAAATAGAGACATTCATTTTACTAAATCTGTTCTTTTAAACCACTATTGGTAACATATGCTAGCCCGGGGGTGTCCAAGCTTTTTCCAGTGAGTACCGCGCATAGAAAAATCTGAGAATGCTGGGGCCACATTGATACATTTGGCACAGTACAAATTTACCAGGATTTCACAGCATTTACCAGGATTTTTTCACGGACAAATGCTGTAATCAAAATGTACTGTAATATTACAACACATTACTGTGAAAATCATGCAATTATTAGCCAGCAATTTGTTGTAAGTTTACAATTATTATTTTTGTATTGTTAGTATTTTTTTAAATGTACTTGTACATTTGAAATATTAGCAATAAAATGTAGGTCAATCAATAGCCGCTAAATTATCTGAACAAAACAGCCACAGATTAGCTTTGTTTTGTAGATAACAAATGCATTATTGTTGTATCTAATCTAACCGCTTTGCAATATTTAAATGAGTATTATTATTATTATTATTATTTACAATCGTTAAAATTATGACTATTCCACTCACTAAAAGTTTTAACACACTTGAAAACTTTACATATCTTGCTAGAAATCATGATCGGATGCACAGAAATCATCAAAGACCATAGACAGTAATATGCACAGGTCTTTGGTTTTCAGGTCCCATTTTTGAGAAGATTTGAGCCGCTTCTATTTTTTTCTTTGTTTTTTTTGTGAGAAATATTCTAATCCAGGATGTGTTTATTTTATCTGTTTAATGTGTCGCGGACTAATACAAATTAAGCTGTGGGCTGCAATTGGCCTCTGGGATGCACTTTTTACACACCTTTGCTAGCTATTGATGCTGTTCTTATTATCTATTATTATTAATAATTATTATTACTAAATAATATTATTATTAAATCTGCCAGTTAGTTTTGGCAGATTTTCGTGTAAAAGTACCTGATTGTCATGGACGATTAATGCCTTTTAATGCCGATCACAAACACCGATCCTCTGTGACTGATACTTTATTTTTAGTCCCCTTGCTGACAAGCTCACAGCTATTTACATGTATCTCCATACACAGTGTGGAGCCGCTCCCCTGAGCTAATAATAATCACCTCCATTATGGCAAAGAAACTGTATTTCTTAGTATCTTAAGTATCATTACCACGTATCATTATCACTTGAGGATGAGGCTAAACATGTTACACACTGAGAGCAAGCCAGGAGCAGTCATGGTAATAGCAAAGCTAGCCGTTAAGCTAGCTTGAAACAACACCAAGAAATGAGTGCTTTGTAAAGTTTAAGAAGTGTAGATGGAACGGCAGAATGTTAGCAGATACTGTATCTACAGGAAAACAGCAAGAAGATTAATACGAATCTAGAGAGAGGATAATTTAATAACAACTGGCACTCATCGAGGGCGGACGCTCCCTTTCCCTCTCCCTTATCTCTCCTGCTTGCTTCTTTGTCTTAACTTTCTTATTGCCTCTTTTTGCACTGCTCTCCAAATCTAAACAGTGGAACTAATTAACTGCCCTCTCAATGATATTGATAAGATCTTGGGTTTGGGGGAAGCTGCCTGTCTTGACGGAGTGGCTGTTGCTGGACACACGGCTGACTCTTGGGAGAAGGAGTGCCGCGTGCATGGCGACCCTTTCAGTCGAGGGCGTTGAAGATATTCACCTAATCGGAATTATGACAACAGGACATCTACTGATTGGAGTAAGCTTTGCTCTGGTTTGTCGACAAATTGAAAGTTGCTGGCAGCCTTCAAAGTACCCCAAAGCTGCCACAAATTATTGGAGGATGCGTGAAGAACTGTGGACACTCTTGTGATTTGGATAACATCGGACCGTCTGCCCTGTAGGATGAATTTGAGGACCAGTAATAGACAATTAAGAGTGAAAAGCAAATTTTACAAAACATTCTTACTTGGATTGTATCCCTGGCTTCAAGACTCTCCTGGAGGACAGTGCGGAAAAGACACAACAAACTCCTTTGTTGTCTCTCATTGATACACACCTGTTGTTGTTGACTTTGGACTGACTGGCGGTTGCAAGAACACCAAGGTCGCGGAACAGACGCACGCTGCAGGCTTACACACACAAATGCATCCACGAAAAATCCCTTAGGAGTGATGGGCGACTGGGCAGCGCTGAGATTGCAGCAGCCTCCCTCCGTAGCACCCACTCCCTCCCCTCTTGTGAATTTTTGTAACTTGTGTGGTATGGCTATTGAGGTTTTATTTCCTGGCCTCAGTCTGGACTCCCTCCCTGGGAGTCCAGCCTTAGGTCCCGTTCACACTAAGCCAGATAAGGTTATCCAGGGTAAATCACACCTAACCTTATCCGTGTCCACACACAACAATGCCACCGTTTAAGACCGGACAAAATCTGATACAATCTGCTTGGCAAGTCCAAATGCTTTCGCCGTTTTCCTCGACGGCCAGGTAATACAAAGAACACGCTACATTTTCTATCACATCCACAAGAGCTCGCATTATTGTTGTCTCTCCTTCGACAAATGGACAAAGTTTTTCGCTAAGTAGAAACACAGCTGACCCGGCCGGACATTGGAAAGTTATTTTGCCGTCTGAGAAGTGTTGTATCCGAAATAGCTGCAATCGTTTTCTCTCAAGGTATTCATGTGTGATTTCCACAAGCGTCTGTACATGTAGAAGGAGAAACACGGGCATGTCTACATGTGGTTTTTCACTTTGCGTGTTGTGAGTTTATATCACATATTAGTTTCACATTTGAAGTTGAACTGCTGAAATGAAGGGACTTGTGCACGATATTCAAATTTTTGGAGTTTCACCTGTAATATTTGTATTTGCATGATTGCACATCTTATACCTGTTCAATGTGCAAAGTAACACCATGGTAGGCTGCTCTGAGTAACCATGAAAGAGGGATCAAACAATAATTGTCACTAACCAAAATATGTGCATCTTAAATCTTTCATCCAGTGTCTCATGGTGTTGTGTATCAACGGTGTGGCACAGATGGCCTCTGGGAGCTTGAAGAAAACGGGCATGTGTGGCGGGACAAGAGCGAGTGCGAGGAGGAAAAAGAGGTTACAACCCAGGAGGTGCGTCACCCCAATGATCTACAGCACAGTTAGAGCTTTAAGCTCTCCTTTGATGCATAGTGGGAGCTCAGATTCTGAAGTAAGACGGTCAGTGGGCCACCAGATGCTTCATCCCCTGTATTACATAACATAATACAGAGCAATGGCACTGGCTATATTAGCGCTGTCAAATTTTCATTAGCTTAATCATACTTTTGAATTTGGATTAATCATGAATAATCACGGGTTATTACTTGCTTGCGTAATTTAAAATAACTTTAAAAATGAGCCCAATATTTGGACAAAAACGCAATTTTATTTTCAGAATGCCATACTGGAAGTGTTTTACTTGAATGCACTACAAATACACAGAACTTGATTTAAAAAAAAACTATGCAGGGGAAACGAGTCCGAAAAAGTTGGTGTCCAAACCATTATTATATGTGATGCCAAGCGAGAAGTCACCTTGTGAAACGTCATCTAAAGCAGGGGTGTTTGCGTTTGCAGCCCGCAACACAACTGTTATTGCCCTGCAGTACCTTCTAAAAATATAAGAAAACTGAAAAACTGAAAAAGACAACAAAAAAATGTGCTCTTATTATTTAAAATATGTTATAGTCACTTCGAGTATATCACATACTGTATATTTTTTCTTGTACAGTATATAATTTCTTAGCATATCCAGGCTGTATTGGTGTTTGTCTTTATACAAAACGAAAAATCTTACAAAGGCCGAATAATCATTTGATTATCTGAGTATGTGACCGTAAAAAAGTTTAGAGAGCCCCGAATTAAAGGCTTGACTTCATCAGTGTTTGGCCTTTTGAGTTAGACAATAACCATAGAGTCATATAATGATATATTTCATTTATTTATCAGACTTTTCCCTCCTCTTAGTAATGACTGTCCCATAACCCAGAGGATGTCCTGGTCATCATTTGTAACTGTGAGACTTGATAATCACATGATTTGTCCATGTCTTTCAGTTGTGGTACAAGAAAATGATGGTGAGCTTCAGGACGCTGTACACCGTTGGCTATTCCCTGTCCCTCTTCACTCTCGTAATGGCTCTCATCATTCTACTGAGCTTTCGGTAAACTTGATTTTTGTTGTGGTATAGCCGTGTTGCAATCACGTGATCTAGAGGCGCATCCGGGCACTTGCGGGTTTCAGGCGATGGTCTAGAGTCCCATTAACCTACTGTTTATTTCCCTGAATCAGTGCAGACTTGGGAGTACTTGGAATGGTTTGGAGGCAATTATTTAACCGATCATACCATAAACTGATTAACGTGGACCCCAACTTAATCAATCAAAAAATCATGAAAAAAATATTTTAAATGGGATGGAGTGGATTCATACACTCTTAGAAAAATATTTTTTTAAGGATTTAAACCATCACCAATCGTTACTGGTCGCTACAATCCCACTTCATTTGACAATTACAGTATTTAGAGAAGAAAATATTTGAGGCACACCATGATTTTATATCTGAGGGGTCTACAAATAAAGCATTCATTTGTGCAAGACAAATTTGGACTTATCCCTGCATCGGTAAGTAGCGTATTTGATTGACATAACGGGAAAAGGATAAGTTTGTTTGCAGTTTATTTCCTGCTACAAATATTAGTCTCATCTACAATTCATGTCGGCAGTTGTTTTATGGTGTGAAGTTCATATTTTGTCTCATTATTTAGTTATAAACGTCTCTGTTGTTCAGCAATGTTTGCTAGCGATATCAAGATTCAGTATATTCTGTTGAGCCTAGGAGAGTTGTATTTATCTAGTTTATTAATACTGTTAGGTTTTTTCCTGATGCTAACAAATATCACCAAACTCATCTGTGTCGAATAAAGCACTTGGCTTTCCTGCACAACAAAAACTAAGCATTGGTAGATAAGCATTGGACCAACAATCACAATATTTTTTACCAGGACTTAACATGACAGTAGTTTATTTGCACAACCAGGACTTCCTAGTTATACACAAACTAATATAATCTCTTGTCCTTTCTTTACGTTTGGTTCTGCTCTCAAACATTACTAATGTAGCAGAGAAACACAAAGTTTCTCAAACAAATCAAATGTTCAAACAAACATTTTACAAAGCGATCGTTGCAGATAGGAGCATAGTCTGATTATATTCCACAAGATGATGAAAATTATATTTTTAAGAGCCGTTTCCTCCGACGCACTTTCGTTTTTTTCCCCTGACTTTATTACCAGTATGAAGGACTTCTTTCAGGACTCTATGAAAGCTCTTTGCTATCTTTCTATTTGAACGACTGGAACACCCAAGAACAGAACAGCAATACGGCATTTTCTGCTCAAAATCTACACTCTAATCTATTTTGATGCTCTGCTCGAGCTGCTTGACCATCGTGTGAATTAAGCCGTGAAGAAGAAAAACTGATATGACATCATATGCAACCCAGCTATTGACACTATAGGCCCTTTTCCTCCAATAGTACAGGAAACTTGAGTTCATGGAACGTTTAGTTCCTGGAACTAGGGATGTAGCGATATGGAGGCAAGGTAAAAAAAAAAAAGTGTATTTATAGAGCACAAGTATTTCACAAGGCAATTCAAAGTGCTTTACAGAAATTCACTAGAAGGCAAAAATAAAAAATAAAATGACCATCAAAATGATCATAATTCAAATTAAAATCATAAAATAACAGCATCATAAAAACAACCAAATTCTAATTAAAATCAAAGAGTGTAGATAAAACAATTGTAGTTGTCGTATGCACAATTAAATCAAAGTGTTTTCAGCCTGGATTTAACCCTTGTGTGGTGTTCGGGTCTGTGGGACCCGTTTTCGATTTTTATTAAAAGAAAAATTATACAATTAATTAATTTTTCAAACTGAGACTCACTGGCTTTGGCTCATTTTCTGTGAAGAACATACCGTATTTCCTTGAATTGGCGCAGGGAATATAGTATTCGCACGTCTAGAATTACTGCCGGGTCAAACTCGTTTCTCAAAATAATTAACGCATGCTTGGCCTTATCGCCGGTTTATTATTGAAGCTGGATCAAATTAGTTTCGCAAAATATTAATTTTATTATCGCATGTCTATAATTTTCGCCGGGTCAAACTCGTTTCGCAAAATATTTAGCATATGTCTAGAACTTCCACCGGGTCAAATTCGTTACGTCACGAGTGACGCATCTGTCCTCCTTTTCAAAATGGAGGAAGCTGATTTCAGTAGTTTACAATCGCACAAAGGAAAAAAGATAAAGAGCTTTTCAGTAGGATTTAAGGTCCAAGCTATTGAATACCGGTACAGTATGCTAAAGAGAACAGTAAGCAGCTATGTTTTATTAATATACCGTAGCTGCGTGTGTGAAATACTGTATAAGTCATTAAATCACTCCCGCCTCCTGGTGGTAGAGGGCGCTGCCGCGCTAGTGATCCTTCTTGCGACTTCCTGTACTGCAGAAGAAGTGAACACACGCAGCAAGAGATTTATTTTTTCCCTCTGCCTGAACTTCTAACATGGAGGATCACATACAGGTATCTAAAATAAAACAGTTTTCTAAACTGGACTTTCAATCGAAGCAGGAGGTAATAATTAAAGGAATATCTCCATCGAAACAGAGACTTTTAAAACTGAAGAAAGAAAATAAGGAAGACTTCTATAAACAAGTTATCGATGCTTTTGGTCAGAAGGAGCTGCAAATGGACTCCATTTATAAGTACAGGTAAGACCATAATAACGTTTTTTTTAATTAAATGTGCTTTTCATGATGGTATGCTTACATGACACTCAAAGCGCACGCCTAAATTTTATGGATTCCTTTTGGTAAACGCCGGAGTGAGAAGAGGTTTTAAAATAATTACCGCATGCACGGCCATCCCGCCGGTTTCCGGTAAACGCAGGTGTGACAGGAGGTTTTAAATTAATTAACGCCCCTGCGGCTATTCAAGGAAATACGGTATATCAGAATACATATTTAATGAACACACACCATACACCCCCCCTACACATTTCTATTACATATAAGATGTCCGGGTCTACTGGACCCGGGGCTAATAGAAGTGTGGAAATTTATGCTCTGTGTACCACACGCCCACACACACACACACACTCACACACACACACACACACACACACACACACACACACACACACACACACACACAGCGCAGACAGTGTTGACAAACAATGTTGCAACCTTGTGTGGGAACCGCAGGTGCAGAAACACAAAAGAAGAATCCCTGTGGGATGCAGAAACTGGCAGAGAAATTTCCATGCAACGTTCATATTGTTGTTACTCAGCCAGTGTTTGTGGGTCTTAGACTTAGTCTTAGACTTACTTTTTATTGTCGTTCAAATTTGAACTTTACAGTACAGATAAGAACGGAATTTCGTTGCATTAGCTGGTTGGCAGTGCAGGATAAAAAAAGCAATAAGGTGCAGATATAAATAAATAGATTACTGTAAAGATAAATATATTGCACTTTTGTATATGCATCTACGTTTATGGATGTATGTTATATTGTCTTTATATTCCAGCGAGTTCATCCATTTTTGGGGGGAATTGAGGGGATTATTATGATGCGTTCAAGAGTCTTTCGGCCTAAGGGAAGAAGCTGTTACAGAACCTGGAGGTTCTGCTATGGAGGCTGCGGACCTCTTTCTAGAGTCCAGCAGTGAAAACAGCCCTTGGTGGGGTTGGGAGGAGTCTCTTCAGATTTTCTGAGCCCTGGTCAGGCAGCGGCTTTTTGCGATCTCCTGGCTAGGAGGAAGAGGAGTCCTGATTATCTTTTCCGCCGTCCTCACCACTCTCTGGAGAGACTTCCGGTCTGAGGCACTGCAGGCTCCAGTCCAGACAGAGATGCAATTGGTCAGTTGGCTCTCTATAGTGCCTCTGTAGAATGTGGTGAGAATGGCGGGAGGGAGCTGTGCTCTTTTCATCCGTCGCAAAAAGTGCTTGTGCTGCTGAGCTCTTTTTACAAGAGCTCCGGTGTGTAGGGACCAGGTCATATTGTCAGTTATCTGCACCCCCAGGAACTTGGGGCTGCTTACCATCTCCACCGCTGTGCCGTTGATGAAGAGTGGAGCGTGGCTGGACTGGTGCTTCCTGAAGTCGACAATGATCTCCTTGGTCTTGTTGACATTCAGGACCAGGTTGTTGGTTCTGCACCACTCAACCAGATGTTTCACCTCCTCCCTGTAGTCCATGTCGTTGTTGTCACGGATGAGGCCCACCACTGTTGTGTCGTCCGCATACTTCACAATGTGGTTAGTAGTGGACCTGGCGCAGCAGTCATGGGTCATCAAGGTGAACAGCAGCGGACTCAGGACGCAGCCCTGGGGGGAGCCGGTGCTCAGGGAGATGGCACTGGAGGTGTTGTTGCCCACTCTCATAGATTGGGGTTTGTCTGTGAGGAAGTCAAGCAGCCAGTTGCATAGGGGGGTACTGAATCCAAGGGGGGCCAGTTTGCTCACCAAGTGCTGCGGGATGATGGTGTTAAATGCCGAGTTGAAGTCCAGAAACAACATCCGCACGTGTGTGTCCTTTCCTTCCAGATGTGCTAAGCTCAGGTGGAGTGCAGAGGAGATGGCGTCCTCTGTGGAGCGGTTAGGGCGATAAGCAAACTGGTATGGGTCGAATGTGGGGGCAAGTCTGGAGACAATGTATTCCTTTACCAGCCTCTCGAAGCACTTCATTACAGATGTTTTTTGGGATAAGTCAGTATTTTAACACAAAAGTGTTTGATTGTGAGGCATTAAAAGCCACAAAATGCAACGGGTCCATCAGACCCACAAACAATGGCTGAGTAACAACAATATGAACACCACACAAGGGTTAAACATTGCCAACGTTGAGGCCTCTGTGTCCCACTGCTGGTAGGGTGGGCTTTACCACTTACATTGCTTGTGGCTGGTGCGGCTCTCACTACACAGTAGCAGGAGTTGACTAAGCTTGACGTGCCGAGACAGCTTGTACACGACCCTATGTCTGTCTGGTCTCACGTGGTATGAGACTGTAACCCATTACCTGGAAGACAATAGACTAGGCGAGGGGACTAACAAGTCAACTCCAAAACCTCCCGAAACCAGAAATGGTGGAAGGTTAGGCTTGGGGCTAGCAACCCCAACCAATAAAAACTCCTTGCTACAGAAACGTTGACGAAAACCAAAAAATCCAAAAGTCTTGGAAAGGAGGTCTCTTCGTTTACACAAACCAAAGAGAAAATGATGATGCTCTCGGAAAACCATAAGGTGTCGGTGCGTCTGATTCTTCTGACACCTAGACACTCCACTAACATCGCAACATGGAACGTCAGGACCATGTATGCAGGAGGAAAGACAGCAGTTATAGCGGAATAGATGAGGAGATACAGAATATCTCAACTGGGTCTGTGCGAAACCAGATTGGTCCAGTTGGGGCAGGTTAAACTGGCCAGTGGTGAGTCCATATTATATTCAGGGCACCCAGAAGACCCTGCACCACATACAGAGGGTGTAGGGTTCATGCTATCCAAAGAAGCTAAGAGGGCCCTCCTCAGTTGGGAACCCATCAACTCAAGGATCATTACTGCAAAATGCCATACCACGCATAAGAAAATAAACCTTCAAGTAGTACATATGCCCCTACCAACTATGCAGAGGACGAAACGAAGGATCACTTTTACAATCTTCTATATCACATTCTTCAGATAAAGAAAGGAAAGGACATCATGGTCTTAATGGGGGATATGAATGCGAAAATAGAAGGAAATATCAATGGCTATGAGCTGATAATGGGAAAGCAAGGGCTTGGAACAATGAATGTAAACTAGGAAACAGACAACAGCTTGGTTATTGGAGGTTCCATTTTCCCACACAAGGACATCCACAAAGCAACATGGGTTTCTGCCAACCACAAAACTGAGAACCAGATTGATCACATCTGCATTAGCCGGAAATTCAGGCGCTCACTGCTTGATGTCAGAGCGAGAAGAGGAGCTGACGCTTTGTCTGACCACCACCTAGTCACAGCAAGGTTCCAGTTGAACCTGAAATGCATGAAACAAAGAGGAGGGAGGATCAAATTCAACATACAGCAGTTCCACGAAATAGGCACTTTGGAACTATACCAAGTCACATTACACAACCGGTTTCAAGCACTACAGGACCAGATAACACAAGCACCAGGATCTGTAGAAGGGATTCGGGAAGGTTTGAAGACCATATTGAAGGAGACATGTGCAAAAGTGGTAGGGAGAAAAAGGTCCACAAACAAACCTTGGCTATCCACAGAAACCCACAAGAAAGTGAGTGAGAGAATGGAGAAAAAGGAGGTCGTTAACAGATGCAGAACTAGAGCAGGAAAGGCAGCAGCACAAAGAGTATATGAAGTAGCAAACAAGGATGTGAAGAACAGTTTCAGAAGGGACAAAAAGAAATACATCGAGGATTTAGCAAAGCAGGCAGAGGAAGCAGCAGGAAAGAATAATCTGAAAGAATTCTATCTAACCACAAAGATCCTCACCGGCAAATTTAAACAAGCCCAAATGAATATTAAAGTCACCAATGGTACACTCATCACAACCAAGGAAGATCAACTCCAGAGATGGACTGATCACTTTCAAGACCTACTCAACAGAGAGTCCCCTCAACTGAATGCAGATATTCCACCAGCTTCAATCATGCTTGAAATAAACTGCAACCCCCCACCAAACTGGAAATCAGGAATTGCCATCAAAGCCCTGAGAGCAGGATAGGCAGAAGGGCCAGATGGGCTACCAGCAGAAGCTTTCAAAGCAGATATGGAAACATCCTCCAGCATGCTTTTCCATCTCTTGCAAGCTATCTGGGAGGAAGAAAAAGTCCCATCAGACTGGAGAGATGGCAACATCATAAAGATTCCTAAGAAAGGAGAGCTCAGGGAGTGTAAAAACCACAAGGGAATTATGCTCCTTTCAACACCAGGGAAGGTGCTCAACCACATACTAGTACGTTTGTAGAAAGAATACGGAAATTGGTCGATGCACAACTGAGGGAAAACCAGGGTGGTTTCAAAAATGGAAGATCTTGTGCTGACCAAATTGCCTCCCTCAGGATTATAATAGAACAATCCATGGAATGGAACTCACCGGTATATATTAATTTCATAGACTTTTAAAAGGCGTTTGACAGTGTCGACCGTGAGAGGAAGCTTATGGCACACTATGGCATCCCACCGAAGATCATCAACATCATCAAGAGCACCTACCAAGGGATGCAATGTTGTGTCCTACATGACGGATGCCCATCGGAGGCCTTCGAGGTCCTGACTGGGGTGCGGCAAGGATGTCTGCTCTCGGCCTTCCTTTTCCTCCTCTGTATTGACTGGACCATGAACCAAACAACCAAAAACAGCAACACCGGCATACAGTGGAGCCTAACCGAACAACTGGAGGACCTAGACTTTGCAGAGGATCTAGCTCTCCTGGCTCACACCCACCAACAGATGCAGGACGAATCACAGAAACTAGATAGAAACGCTGCATTTCTTGGGCTTAAGATCAATTCACAAAAAACAAAGGTCATGCGTATCAATAACAAGAACAATACACCAATAACAATAGACCATAATCAATTAGAGGAGGTAGTCAGTTTTACATACTTGAGGAGCATTATCAGTGTAGATGGAGGGGCAGTTGAAGATGTCAAATCCAGAATAGGGAAAGCAAGAACATCATTCAACATACTAAACAAAATCTGCAGAGCAAAAAACATTTGTCTCAAAACCAAACTGAAAATCTTTAACTCAAATGTCAAATCCATCCTGCGGTACGGATCAGAAACATGGAAAACCACCAATAGCATACTCACTAAACTACAGACATTCATAAACCGTTGCCTCCGTCGGGTCCTATGAGTCTACTGGCCAGACACCATCACCAATGGCAACCTGTGGGAACTCACCAAACGAGAACCAGTGGAACTGCAAATCAGGAGAAGGAAGTGGAGCTGGATAGGCCACACACTCAGAAAACCCAATAAATCAATCACCAAACAGGCACTAACATGGAACCCACAGGGAAAAAGAAACAGAGGGAGACCAAGAACAACCTGGAGAAGAAGCACGGAACAGGAGATGAGGGCTGAGGGGCTGTCATGGCAACAACTCAACCGAAGGGCTCAAGACCGGAATTGATGGAAGGCTTTCGTCGACGGTCTATGTTCCTCAGGGAATACTAAGGCCTAAGTAAGTAAGTAAGTAACGTTGAAGCCTGTCTCACATCTCCTGGAAGACTTCCAGATTTTACGAGCATAAAACTGTAACGCAGCCTCACCATGTTTGGTCCAGACTCTGAACACCAGCAGGAGACCACTCCCTGAAGTTGCCTATTTCGTTCTCAATATGCAGTAATGCAGAGGAAATGCGTTCCGACATTAGCACGGCTAATTGCGGTTTCTGGTACTGTATGTGCATCAAGCACATATGGGGTGGTATTTGCTTGGCACAAAATAATGCTGTGACGGACTCAAGCCGTCTCGTGGGTTCCCTGGACCATCAAATAGAGACATCTCGAGCAGAGTTGTCGTTTGTTTTATTTTTTCAAACAAAACCTTCAGTCCAGGTCGCTTTTCAGCTCCTCTCCTTCGCTCGTCGTCGTCTGTCTCTCGCTCTCCTCCTCTCTCGTGCTGCGTCCGCTTCCCTCTGGTTTCGTCTGGTTTCGTCTCTCCTTCCGGTCCTCCTCCCTCTCTCTGCTGCTCCCCTTTTCTTTAGCGAGAGGAGATTGGATGATCGTGCACAGGTGCGCAGATCGCGCACCTGGGCACGATTGCGGCGTCGCTCCCGGCGTCGCTCCCGGCGTGCCTCGCCTCGCCGCTTGCTCCCCGGCCACGCCTCCTCGCCGCCATCTTGGGCCGGGCCCCGGCGTGCGCTGCTTCGTTGCTCGCTCGCCGGCCCCGCCTCTCCACAGTCCTCCATCGCCGGACGCAAGCCGGGAGTCCGACCGGCTAAGCCTACTCCCCCCCCTTTTTCTGAGGGAGCGGGAAGTGAGGATGGCCAGGTCCTCCTGTGGCCCCGGTCTTCTCCTTTTCTGTGTCTTTTCCTTTGTCTTTTTGGTCTTTTTCTTTGTCGTCTTGATCTTTTTCTTTGTTTTTTCCTTTGCCGCCTTGGTCTTTTTTTTCCAACTTTTCCTTCTTCTTCTTCTTCAGCTTCTTCTTCTTCAACTTCTTCAACATCTTTTCCTTCAACATCTTTTTCTTCTTCTTCGTCTTTTCTTTTGTCTTGTTCTTCTTCTTGTTGAGCACATGAGTGGTTTCCCTCCTGTGCTTCTTCTTCCACCACTTCCTTGGGGGGTCCACTCGCCGCCACACCCCGCCTGGACCGCTAGCACCTGCAGGAGCTGCAATTGTTTGCGGGACTCTTCAAGACGCTGGCGGCTGCCTGCTGCCAGTTCCGTGAACGCCCCCACGAAGGCCCACAGGAAATCGTCCTCCCCCGCCTCCGATGGTCCAGCCACGTTGGGTGCCAAATGTGACAGATTCAAGCGGTCTCGTGGGTTCCCTGGACCATCAAATAGAGACATCTCGCTCAGTCCAGGTCGCTTTTCAGCTCCTCTCCTTCACTCGTCGTCGTCTGTCTCTCGCTCTCCTCCTCTCTCGTGCTGCGTCCGCTTCCCTCTGGTTTCGTCTGGTTTCGTCTCTCCTTCCGGTCCTCCTCCCTCTCTCTGCTGCTCCCCTTTTCTTTAGCGAGAGGAGATTGGATGATCGTGCACGCCGCAATCGCCGCAATCGCCGCAATCGTGCCCAGGTGCGCGATCTGCGCACCTGGGCACGATTGCGGCGTCACTCCCGGCGTGCCTCGCCTCGCCGCTTGCTCCCCGGCCACGCCTCCTCGCCGCCATCTTGGGCCGGGCCCCGGCGTGCGCTGCTTCGTTGCTCGCTCGCCGGCCCCGCCTCTCCACAAGTGCATTACATGTAATGATTTTCTACTTTGCGTATTGACATGGTAATAGGACGTCCATTGCCATTAGAAATTCCTTGGAGTGGGATTCGGATTTGGCTGCGTATCTGGCAACCTCAGTCATGGAGAGTGGGATGGGACTACAGAATTTTGACCGTAATTGCAGTACCATTTCCGGCCACATTACTGCATATGGCACCTTTAATACACTTTTGCACACTTCCAGACCGCAATAATAATGTACAAACAAAGCAACAACAGGTTTCCAGAAAATGTTTATTTTTCAACAAAGGAGGAGAAATACAATTTTAGGGATGAACAGACTATAAGACATTTGTTTATACGCGCAACATTGAAAGCATTTAGCACATTTATATGTGGAATTAAACTATGGAATAGATTAGGTAAAAAACTTAAAGTGTAAACATGGATCAAGAGTTAAGAGATGTCACATTTACAAAGTATAACAAATAAGAACAGTGCCTAATAACAATATCAGACACTTTTATTGGACAGTGGTGGGATCAGATAAGCTTTGCTTCTTCCTATTGCTTTTTGGACATACTCAATTGTTACATGTAAGTGTGATTGCTCACTGTGCTGTACATTTAAACATGTTCCAAACAAATAAATGATTTATTAATTGAAATATAGGTCAGTGTTTCTTATGATAGTGTTTGGGCCAGCTGCCATAAGTTCTATCATATTTGCATGTTTCTCTGCAAGGAAACTGCATTGCACACGGAACTACATCCACGCAAACCTCTTCCTGTCCTTCATCCTGCGAGCTGTGTCCGTCATTGTTAAGGACACTATGCTGGAACGCCACTGGGGACGGGAGATCATGAAACCCACGGACGTGAGCGAGATGCTCAGCCATCAGGTGCTCCTCGCCATATTACGCCTCCTTATGAATTATGAATGGCAATTAGAACGCACGTTCTGTAATATGTGTTGTTCCCTGTGCTCAGGCTGCCATTGGCTGCAGGATAGCGCAGGTGTTGATGCAGTACTGTGTGCTCGCCAACCATTACTGGTTCTTTGGAGAGGCCATTTATTTGTACTCTGTGCTGATCGCCTCAGTGCTCATCGACAGCAACAAATACCTGCCATACATCTGTCTCGGCTGGGGTAAGAGATGCACTGTAGGAGTATTACCGAATCTGATTACTTTGAACCGTAGGGCCAATCTCTCCTGCTTTTCCTTTCAAATTAAACTCCACTGTAAATCAAAGAAGTGGCTCAAACACAACAAGAACCCGAGGTATGCTGTGTACATCAATGCTTGAGATTTTTTAATAGAAAGGATGCCATGGAAACACATCGATTATATCCATGTTACTCTAGTCTGTCAATAAATTCATAATCCATGTTTTATGAACGTGCTGTGCAATATTCACCATTTCTGTCTTAGGAACGCCACTTCTCTTCGTGATCCCTTGGGCGGTAATGAAGCTACTGAAAGAGAACAAAGAGTAAGTAATTATGAAATATTTAGATCAGGGATATTCAGCTAAATTGTTTGGGGCCCATTTTTCCAGAAAGCTAAGGACCTGGAGGGCCGGACTTTCACCTGTAGTATTATTCTTCTTATTTTGTATATTCCAAAGCAGAGGCGGTCCTGGCTAAATTTACACCCTGTGCGAACCATCTCTTCGCCTCCCTCCCAACCAACACAGCAATATATTATATTATATATGCAGGCAGCACGGTCTCAGGGTCTTTCTGTGTGGAGTTTGAAAGTTCTCCCCGTGACTGCGTGGGTTCCCCCCGGGTACTTCGGCTTTCTCCCACTTTCAAAGACATGCACCTGGGGATAGGTTGATTGGCAACACTAAATTGGTCCCAAGTGTGTGAGCGTGAGTGTGAATGTTGTCTATCTGTGTTGGCCCTACAGTTGCTAGTTCAGCAAAACTAAAAACCAAATACAGTCGTCTTCTCATAGAAATCTGCACATACCTTTACCTTTTGCCCGTTTCTCATCTACTTTTCTTCTTTTTCTAAACTGGGCACCTGATGGCTACTTTGGTCTTTTACTTTGATCCATGAGGAAGATGAAGACTCGACATCATTAACTTTTTCATTTTCTTTTTGCCAACACCGTCCTTTTTCTTTCATTTTTCACATAACCCAATTAATTACATGTAGGTATATGGTCTAATTTAAATGTAGAAATTAAATACATTTATATATAGGTTGTGTGGCCTTGCTGGCCTGGGATCAGGCTAGACAGATAAACATCATGAAAAAACAGAAGCTAAGTTTTGTTGATGGTTGATGTTCCTTCTTTTGAATAATGTTTCTTCCACAGTTTTATTTCTTTATACGTCTTCCTTTATTTAAGATTGTGAGACTGTAAATACAAACATTACAAAAGTTTAACATCCATTGTGCATTTTATATAAATAATGTCCACTGTGTATGTTATTTAAATGAAATAGAAGGTTTATTGTTAATACACACAGCAAACATTGCACACATGTGGTTTAACACATTTGAATACTTGTCTTTTTAGTAAAGCTTTTAGTTAATGAACCTTTTAACTAACATCTTTAATCCACCTGTTATCCTTTTCATGATGTTGCTTTAATTAAATTGTAGTTTTAATTCATCTATGTTTTGTACAGAGCGTTGTGATTTTATCTGTGACAAGCGCTTTATAAAGAAAATGTACTTACTACTTACTTAAATCCTAAGGTGTAGTTTTATTAAATGGTCAAATTCAGCGCTACATGTATTTAACCAGTTTTAATCGCCAGAGTTAAACAGCCAAAAACAACATGACCAGGAATACAAAATACATCACAATATTTAGCAATTTCAATACATTTACACTACCGTTCAAAAGTTTGGGGTCACCCAAACAATTTTGTGGAATAGCCTTCATTTCTAAGAACAAGAATAGACTGTCGAGTTTCAGATTAAAGTTCTCTTTTTCTGGCCATTTTTAGCGTTTAATTGACCCCACAAATGTGATGCTCCAGAAACTCAATCTGCTCAAAGGAAGGTCGGTTTTGTAGCTTCTGTAACGAGCTAAACTGTTTTCAGATGTGTGAACATGATTGCACAAGGGTTTTCTAATCATCAATTAGCCTTCTGAGCCAATGAGCAAACACATTGTACCATTAGAACACTGGAGTGATAGTTGCTGGAAATGGGCCTCTATACACCTATGTAGATATTGCACCAAAAACCAGACATTTGCAGCTAGAATAGTCATTTACCACATTAGCAATGTATAGAGTGTATTTCTTTAAAGTTAAGACTAGTTTAAAGTTATCTTAATTGAAAAGTACAGTGCTTTTCCTTCAAAAATAAGGACATTTCAATGTGACCCCAAACTTTTCAACGGTAGTGTATACTTTGTTGTCAAGTCGCTGTTAAAACTCAGATTTTTGCGATTTATTTGGATTTTTTTCAGGGTCAATAGTGCCATCTTCTTCTACTCACCCACTGCCGCTTCATTGTGACACAGCCGCTTCGCTGTTGCACCCTGCTTGGTGGCGGAAGTACTGCATACATGGCCAAGCCTGTTTTAAGTGGTTTTCAACTAGCCTTTTTGTGTGATGTTTGGCGGGCCAAATTAAAAGCTTTGGTGGGCCGGATGTGGCCTGCGGGCCGCCAGTTGAATACTATTGGTTTAATCTTTGCTAGCAAGGTTAAAATGTCAATGCAAGGATCTGCCAATGGACTAAGTTCCTCTATACAACAGGAGCACTCTATTGTTTTTAGGAATTTTGCTGAAAAAATGTTTGTCTTCCAAATTGTAAACTGAACTCCGGTGTCATTCCCGGGCCGGATTTGGCCCTCGGCCGCCAGTTGAATAGCCCTGGTTTAGATGGTCTCTACAAACAGTATTCCAAATGAGACTGGAAAGGAATGAGTTGCTCTTATCTTCACAGATGCTGGGCTGTCAATGAGAACATGAACTACTGGTGGATCATTCGTTCCCCCATTCTTTTTGCTACCCTTGTAAGTATGCAAATAATGTTTTGTTGGATGTCATGATTTGGCATTCCTGTCCTAATTACTGTCTTTCCGCACCATCTGTTCAACAGATCAACTTTCTGATTTTCGTGAAGATTCTGAAGGTTATTTTGTCCAAACTGCGAGCCAACAACCAGAGTAAATATCCTGGTTATAAACTGCGGCAAGTGACTTTTGTTTAACTTCAATCTATCATGTTCTGAAACCAACGGTGGGTAGAGGAGGAAGAGTACCGCTACTTTAAAATATTATGACTCAAGTAAGAGTAAAAAGTAGTCATCCAAATTATTACTTGAGAAAGAGTATGTAAGTATTCAGTAAAAAAACATACCCAGGTATTGAGTAACTGGTAAGTAACTTCTGATTTATTTTTTAAAAGTACTTGCACTACAACCGCAGTTTGTGTGCAGGGCCGCCCGTCCCTAAACGCACAACATGCGTGGTGGGCTCTGTTTTGAGTGAAGAAGAGCATATAAAGTGTTTATTAATAAATTGATAAATACAGTTAATTTCTTTTGTTATTATTCCCATTTTTTATTATAAATTTTTTAACATACAGTTATGCCACCTCCTTTCTAAACTGCCACCTTCTCATTGTAGAGGAGTTTGCGTGTCCCAGTGATCCTAGGACCTACGTTGTCCAGGGACTACTATGCCTCCTGGTAGGGTGTCCCAAGACAAACAGGTCCTAGGTGAAGGATCAGACAAAGAGCAGCTCGAAGACCTTTATGAAGAAGAAAGAACGAGGATTCAGATTTCCCTCGTCCCAGACGCGGGTCACCGGGGCCCCCTCTCTGGAGCCAGACCCGGAGGTGGGGCTCGATGGCGAGCGACGGGTCGCCGTGGGCACAGCCCGAAGAGGCAACATGGATCCCCCCTCCAATGGGCTCACCACTCATAGGAGGGGGCATAGAGGTCGGGTGCAGTGTGAGCTGGGCGGCAGCCGAAGGCAGGGCACTTGGCGGTCCCATCCTCGGCTACATAAGATAGCTCTTGGGACGTGGAACGTCACCTCGTTGGGGGTGAAGAAGCCTGAGCTGGTGCGCTGGATAAGTTCTGGCAAGATGTAGTCGGACTCACTTCGACGCACAGAAAGGGCTCTGGAACCAGTTCTCTCGAGAGGGGCTGGACTCTCTTCCACTCTGGCGTTGCACGCAGTGAGAGGCGACGGGCTGGGATGACAATTCTTGTTTCCCCCCGGCTCAAAGCCTGCACGTTGGAGTTCAACCCAGTAGACGAGAGGGTAGCTTCCCTCCGCCTTCGGGTAGGGGGACGGGTGCTGACTGTTGTTTGTGCTGATGCACCAAACAGCAGCTCAGAGTACCCACCCTTTTTGGATTTCCTCGAGGGAGTATTGAAGAGTGCTGCCTCAGGTGATTCCCTTGTTCTGCTGGGTGACTTCAACGCTCATATTGGCAACAACAGTGAAACCTGGAGAGGAGTGATTGGGAAGAACGGTCTGAATCCAAGTGTCGTTTTGTTATTGGACTTTTGTGCTTATCACAGATTGTCCATAACAAACACAATGTTCAAACAAAGGTGTCCATATGTGCACTTGAATTGAGTTGAGAGTCCAGCTAATCGATTCCATGTCTGGTGTTTAGATTTGGAGCAGTATACCACGAAAGGATGGATGGATATATGTACTGTGTAGGCCAGAATGGTGGAACAGGGTTTAGTGTGTGTGCCTCACAATAGGAAGGTCCTGGGTTTGATGTGTGGAGTTTGCATGTTCTGCCCGTGACTGTGTGGGTTCCCTTCGGGTACTACGGCTTCCTCCCACCTCTGGGGATAGGTTGATTGGCAACACTAAATTGGCCCTATGGTGTGAATGTGAGTGTCAAAGTTGTCTGTCTATCTGTGTTGGCCCTGCGATGAGGTGGCGACTTGTCCAGCGTGTACCCCGTCTTCCGCTCGAATGCAGCTGGGATAGGCTCCAGGAACCCCCACGACCCCGTTAGTGACAAGCGGTAGAAAATGGATGGTTGTATTGTGTATTTTCTTTTTTCGGGTATGTTAAAAGTTTATGGACAGGGTTTGTGTAGCCACCTGGGCTTACATTATGTTTACATTTGTTGTTTGCGTTGGCGCGCTATGTAAAATGTGTAATCTCTTCTGAAAAGTTACTATGAATGGCCTATTTTGTAAAAACAATTCCAATAAAAAAATATTGGTAGGGAGAAAAAATTTATAAATTGAAAATTTCAATTCCTAGCCACTTCCTGCTCTGTCTCTGAATAGAATATAATGACAAAATTCATAACATGTCCACAGAGGCTGCCGTGACGCACACCGTTAGTCCCTGTCACAAACGGCTATGGTACTGGGATCAAACCGTATGAATAACAAAACCCAAAACCAGTGAAGTTGGCATGTTGTGTAAATCGTAAATAAAAACAAAATACAATGATTTGCAAATAATTTTCAACTTATATTCAATTGAATATAAAGACAAGATATTAAATGTTCAAACTAAGAAACTTAATTTTTTTTGTCAGCAACACATTGCAAAAAAGTTGGCACAGGGGCGTTTTTACCACTGTGTTACATGGCCTTTCCTTTTAACTTCACTCAGTAAACGTTTGGGAACTGAGAATACCAATTATTTAAGGTTTTCAGGTGGAATTCTTTCCCATTCTTGCTTGATATACAACTTAAGTTGTTCAACAGTCTGGGGTCTCCGTTGTGGTATTTTGGGCTTCATAATGCGCCACACATTTTCAATGGGAGACAGGTCTGGACTACAGGCAGGCCAGTCTAGTACCTGCACTCTTTTACAACGAAGCCACGCTGTTGTAACACGTGCAGAATGTGGCTTGGCATTGTCTTGCTTATTTCAGCAAGACGTTGCTTGGATGGCAACATATGTTTGCTCCTTTCAGCATTAATGGTGCCTTCACAGATGTGTAAATTACCCATGCCTTGGGCACTAATACACCCCCATACCATCACAGATGCTGGCTTTAGAACTTTGTGCCTATAACAATCCGGATGGTTCTCTTCCTCTTTGGTCCTGAGGACACGACGTCCACAGTTTCCAAAAACAATTTGAAGTGTGGACTCGTCAGACGACGGAACACTTTTCCACTTTGCATCAGTCCATCTTAGATGAGCTCGGGCCCAGCGAAGCCGGCGGCTTTCGCTTTGCATAGTAGAGCTTGAACTTGCACTTGCACAGATGTAGCGAAAAACTGTAGTTACTGACAGTGGTTTTGTGAAGTGTTCCTGAGCCCATGTGGTGATATCCTTTACACACTGATGTCGGTTTTTGATGCATTACCGCCTAAAGGGATCCAAGGTCATGGGCATTCAATGTTGGTTTTCGGCCTTGCCGCTTACGTGCAGTGATTTCTCCAGATTCTCTGAACCTTTTGATGATATTACGGACCGTAGATGGTGAAATCCCTAAATTCCTTGCAATATCTTGTTGAGAAATGTTGTTTTTAAGCAGTTCGACGATTTGCTCACGCATTTTTTTCACAAAGTGGTGACCCTCGCTCCATCCTTGTTTGTGAATGACTGAGCATTTCATGGAAGCTGCTTTTATACCAAAGCATGGCACCCACCTGTTCCCATTTAGCTTGTTCACCTGTGGGATGTTACAAATAAGTGTTTGATGAGCATTCCTCAACTTTCTCAGTCTTTTTTGCCACTTGTGCCAGCTTTTTTGAAACATGTTGCAGGCATCAAATTCCAAATGAGCTAGTATTTGCAAAAAATAACAACATTTCTCAGTTTGAACGTTAAGTATCTTGTCTTTGCAGTGTATTCAATTACATATAGGTTGAAAAGGATTTTCAGATCATTGTATTCTGTTTTTATTTACGATTTACACAACGTGCCAACTTCACTGGTTTTGGGTTTTGTATATTAATTTAATTAAAACATATGTTTTAATGATACCAAATTATTTTCCACTAAAAAAACATTTTAATGAATAATTTTTGCCAATTAATTATTTTTAGTACAAAACATATATACTGTATAATCAAATTCAAGTTTGAATGAAAAAAGAATAAACAATATTTCACAGTAATTAAAAAGTGTAAAAACAATAATAATGTGGGGGGGTGGGAGGGTCACCAAATAAAATTCTGCTTAGGGTCCCAGTTTAGTCTATGGCGGCCACTGTTGGCGTGTGTGTGTGTTTGTGTTTACAACTTATCGCGATGCGTTTTTCTAGTTCGGAGTTAAATTCTTGTAGGCTGAAAAATGAACATTTCTACTGACACAGACAACAGCGCATTATATAAATATTATTTGTCCAATTTGTAAGTAAACACTTATGTGTTGTGCTATCATGTTTCTTTTTACAGTGTGTAGTTTAAGTGCAGTTATGTGACTCAGTTTGAGTCAAACATCACCACTGATCACGTTGGATTGGTGAAACAGAATTGTGACTGCCACTACAAGAATTCTCTGTAACGAACCAAACAAATACATCTTTGGAAGCAGTAATCAATAGAATATAAATAAAAATAATGATGATGTAGGACTTGTCCAGGGTGTACCCTGCCTTCCGCCCGAGTGCAGCTGGGATAGACAAACCACCTTGCGAGCCTGAAAAGGGACAAGGAGTTGAAAAATTGATGGATGGATAATGATAATGGAAACAAATGTAGCGGTCAGAATGAAACTCATTGAAACGGAGTAAAAGTAGTGTTTTGTCACAAAAATATTCAAGTAAAAGTAAAATGCATGTTGCATTAAAACTACTTTGACAAGTACAAATTATCCAAAAATTTACTTAAGTAAATATAACGGAGCAAATGTAGCGCATCTGTTTGAAACAGGGTTGGGGATCGATCCATTTATCATCCATTCAAACCAATTTTAGAAAGAAAAAATTGTTTTGCTTTTTTTTTTGAATAAACTAAACCATTACCATTCAAATAAACAATATGCTGATCTACTGTCCTGTGTGTCTTATTAGGCTAGCCAAGGCAACCCTGACCCTTATTCCTTTGTTTGGGATCCATGAGGTTATCTTCATCTTCGCAACAGATGAGCAAACCTCAGGGGTTCTGCGCTATTTTAAAATATTCTTCACACTTTTTCTCAACTCATTCCAGGTAGGTGGAACTGTTTTTCCATAGTTTATTTCTGTTCTGTCCGTGCTTTAAGGCCTCACTTTGTCAAGGAAAATGACATTCTTATTCAACTGAATCTTTGCAGGGTTTTCTGGTGGCTGTTCTCTACTGTTATTCAAATAAAGAGGTAGGTTGTTCTATAAATTATATATGTATACATATATGTATATATATATATATATATATATATATATATATATATATATATATATATATATATATATATATATATATATATATATATATATATATATATATATATATATATATATATATATATATATATATATATATGCAGTATATTCATTTCCATCCATCCATTTTATATACTGTTTGTATACACTAGACTGGTCCCGAGCTAATTGCCAAAATGGATGGATGGATGGATTTAGACCAGGACACATTGAGACAAACAAGCATGCCCAATTAAACAACAATTTAGAGCACTCATTCTCATCGAGGGCATCATCACAATTATGGCTGCCTCTCTGAAGGCTTCTTGTAACAGTGATTAACAAAAGTCTGTAAAGTGTCAGTCAAACTATAAAAAGAAAATTCCACCTGTATCCAGGATTTTACCAAATCCTTAAGTGCTTGGATCACATCGGGGTTGCAACCCTTCTCCGCTTGCTTGCTTTTTGATGCGAATTGCCAATTTGGCAGAACCAATTAAAAAAATTAGCAGTGCATGCAAACCCTTTTAGAGAGGAGTATATGTTTGCCCCAAAACAAACAATTGCAGTGAAAATACCACACTTAGTCCCTGGAACCATTCTTTTAAAAGTTTAAACATGAGCTTTAGCCTGTGACATTGTACAAACAACTGAAAAATGGTCTCTTCCTTTGAACAAAAACAACAGTGTGTGCTAACCCCTGGCTCAATGCGCACTCTGTGTCTGTTCGTAGCTATTGCTCCAACACAAGTCTCCACTGGAGGCCTGCCATCATTTTTTCAATGGGCAACTTGTACAAGGGCCTCCAGCTGCCTTTCGGTGAGAAGCCTGGCCCCAAGAACTCAGTACACCTCGACTCCTTTACTCCAGTCAATGCACTTAGACGTAATACCTTCACACAAGTTTGGTATTCAGCTTTCTTCCCAGTTGTGTGAAACTTGTCTAGGGGAGGGATTGCAGTGAGCAACTGCCCCCACACCCTGTCCTGCCTCTCCCTCACTGCTGGTGTAATGGCCAGTGAGGTCAAACCGTACTCACAACCCTCCTCTCAGTGTTCACTGTTAGTAGGGTACTGCAAAAAAAAGCTCTCATTGGTGGTAGTAAGGAGGCAAAGACCTCTGTTTTCACTCTAATGAGGACTTTGCTTGAAGAGAGACTCCCACGATTTTGTTCAGGCAAAGACTTTGTCTTGAAAAGGTGTCCAAGTGTTGAGTAGCCTGACTCCCTCAGTCTGCTCTTCAATATTGCAGAGTCCAGCATGTTTCTGTTTATGAGGCTGTTCAAGAACAGTGGTTCCTCCAGCAGCCAGAGGAATGGAATGGATTTGCCCAACCCTTGAAAACCTCAGTAGCTGCCAGGCCTGCAATACTGAGGATTAAAAAATTGTGGTAGTGCTGAGAGATCCAGACCCCCAGGTGTTGTCAAAAACAGTTGCCAATTGTAACCCCGCCTGCCAGCTCTTCCGAGCAAAGTCATGGCAGTGTTGTGCCAGCTTGGGCCACAGGGGTAGAGCAGTCTCTGTGCAGAAGGAAGATGAAAGGAGGCAATCTTTGCTTGGATGTCCGCCAGCTCTCGTCTTCCCTCGTTGACCGATAAGTGCATTGATGGACAACTCTACCGAAACTCCGACATCACATACTGGCTTACTGGTGGAGGCAATAATGCCAAGCAGAGAGAACTGGACATGGCTCTCGCCTACAACGTGCACCCCTCCGGAGTAAACAATGGCGCGCACTGATGACGTCAGGCACGCGACCTGGGTTACCATGGTAGCCGGTACTAACTCACCATGAACTTACCCAAAGGGCTAATTCTTGCACATTTGAACACTTGCAGTTTAAAGGCTTACTGAAACCCACTACTACCGACCACACAGTCTGATAGTTTATACATCAATGATGAAATCTTTACATGCCAATACGGCCAGGTTAACTTATAAAGTGCAATTTTAAATTTCCCACCAAACTTCCGGTTGAAAACGTCTATGTATGATGACGTATGCGCTTGACGTCACGGAGTGAACGGAAGTATTGGCACACCATTGTGTCCCAATACAAACAGCTCTGTTTTCATCGAAAAATTCCACAGTATTCTGGACATCTGTGTTGGTGAATCTTTTGCAATTTGTTTAATGAACAATGAAGACTGCAAAGAAGAAAGCTGTAGGTGGGATCTGTGTATTAGCGGCGGACTACAGCAACACAACCAGGAGGACTTTGAGATGGATAGCAGACGCGCTAGCCGCTGACCTCACCTTGACTTCCTCCGTCTTCGGGCCGCCGACCGCATCTATGATCGGGTGAAGTCCTTTGTCGCTCCGTCGATCGCTGGAACGCAGGTGAGCACGGGTGTTGATGAGCAGATGAGGGCTGGCGTAGGTGGATAGCTAATGTTTTTAGCATAGCTCTGTGAGGTCCCGTTGCTAAGTTAGCTTCAATGGCGTCGTTAGCAACAGCATTGTTAAGCTTCTCCAGCCTGGAAAGCATTAACCGTGTAGTTACATGTCCATGGTTTAATAGTATTGTTGATTTTCTGTCTATCCTTCCAGTCAGGGGTTTATTTATTTTGTTTCTATCTGCATTTAAGCCCGATGCTATCACGTTAGCTCCGTAGCTAAAGAGCTTCGCCGATGTATTGTCGTGGAGATAAAAGTCACTGTGAATGTCCATTTTGCGTTCTCGACTCTCATTTTCAAGAGGATATAGTATCCGAGGTGGTTTAAAATACAAATCCGGGATCCACAATAGAAAAAGGAGAAAGTGTGGAATCCAATGAACCCTTGTACCTAAGTTACGGTCAGAGCGAAAAAAGATACGTCCTGCACTGCACTCTAGTCCTTCACTCTCATGTTCCTCATCCACAAATCTTTCATCCTCGCTCAAATTAATGGGGTAATCGTCGTTTTCTCGGTCCGAATCGCTCTCGCTGCATTGTAAACAATGGGAAAATGTGAGGAGCCTTTCAACCTGTGACGTCACGCTACTTCCGGTACAGGCAAGGTTTTTTTATCAGTGACCAAAAGTTGCGAACTTTATCGTCGATGTTCTCTACTAAATCCTTTCAGCAAAAATATGGCAATATCGCGAAATGATCAAGTATGACACATAGAATGGATCTGCTATCCCCGTTTAAATAAAAAAATGTAATTTCAGTAGGCCTTTAAAGGCCGTTGCTATCAGTGGCGTGCCGTCACTAGAGGCAGGGGAGGCGGGGCCTCACCTGCTGTCATGGAAAGAAAAAAAATGTAAAAAGAAAAAAATAATAATTAAATTGTTATATGTATCCAGTGATTATACTAAAGTTATTTTCCATTTAACTTCACCAGTTTTAGATTATTTTTATTTTTATTTTCACATTTGCCGTTCAAATACTGAGAAGAGACGGTGCGGTGATCAGCAGCCAGATGAGGCACGTCACTGATTTGTGCCTCAACATGGATTGTGCACAATGACTCGGCTAACTGCTGAGCTGCTGTGCAGTGAGACTGTATTGCTATATGAATTATATCAGCTAACTAAACTATGGCATAGTTTAGTTAGCTGAGGTATATAATGTACAGTGTATTTTGTCAACAACTGTATGTGTGTAATGTATTTCTTGTGCTGAGCAATCATAAATCTGCTGCAAAAGACGTACTGGTTGAGGCTCGCAGTAATCCGGCCTCCTGGTGGTAGAGGGCGGTAGTGATCCCAGAGATCATTCCTCGGCCGCAGAAGAAAGAAAAAAAGAAAAAAAGTTTGCAAGCGATTGTTTATTTCCTCTAGCCTGGACTTTTATTAAAAACATGGAGGATTACATATGTAAAATAAAACAGTTTTCTAAACTGGACTTTCAATCGAAGCAGGAGGTAATAATTAAAGGTAGACCAACGCCGGAGCTAAAAGGTTTGCTTTTGACTTCGGGACTTTGATTGATTGATTGAGACTTTTATTAGTAGGTTGCACAGTGAAGTACATATTCCGTACAATTGACCACTAAATGGTAACACCCGAATAAGTTTTTCAACTTGTTTAAGTCGGGGTCCAAGACAGAAGACCCATTCTTTTCAAACGGCGTGGTACACACGCAAAGGCTGGCCAGCAAGAAAGGTAAGACCATAATAATGTTTTTTTTATTAACTGTGCTTTTTTGTGTGCTACAGTTGTGTAAAGAATGCTGGTATGAGCTTTTAAACATAACCCGTTAACTGCTGCCAATCACATGGTGAATAAGATACTATTTAGGGTTCATATGTTTGTAAATCTGACTGTGATGATGCAGTGCCTCACCAGACATTGACTTCACCGCACGCCACTGGTTGCTATAGTTATTATCAATTGTGCTGAAGTTGTACTTTTCTATCTGTGCAAAGGGTCAACTTGCAATCTGGATTGCGAGCCGTCTCGTATCAGTGTTTGTGTCCAGAACATCGAGTACTGTGACGCAGACAAAGCAGAAACAGGGCGATATCACGAGTGTCAGCACATTTGCATTTCTGAATAATCATATATTGTGTCTAACTGGGGCTGCTGAAATTACCCCCCTTCCTTCAGCAGCAGCCTCAGTGATGTAACCAGGGACCTCCCAAATAAATAGAGGAGCACGTGGGAACTGGACCTTAGAGCGTAGGTTGGATCTGTAACTAAGAGTACAGCCCAAAACGTCTCTCCTCATTGAGCTAAATTTAACTCTGTCTCTGCATGATTCCTTGCTTCTTGTCTGTTTAATGTCATCAGTGTTTGAACCTGACATGGAGTGATCCCACAATCAACCGGGTTGTGAGAATGGCTTATAAAGTCCTCAGGTAATTATCCTAGCAGGTGCAAAACATAATCACTAATCACTCCTGGGTGAAGAAGACAGCGCTTAGCTGTAGGGGTGAAGCTCCTGCAGGAACAACACAGACAGAACAGGACGTGGAAACAAAATAAAAGAAAAACACAGGAAACAATACCCATAAACCTAATAAAATGGAACAGGTGGTATCATTAATTTAGATTATGAAAGCAGGTAATAATAACATGTGATTAATCGTCATTAAAAAGTGGAAATAATCTGACGGTGATGCACTTTTTGGTTATAAAAAGAACATAGTGGACCTGGACTTGATGATATGGTTGCCATAAACAGGGCCATCCTATGCTGGTTTCACTGTTATCAATTGTGGTATTTTTCAGATTTTACTGTATGAGTATGAACATGCATGCTACATACACAATTGGAGATCTGTCTGTGTACTTGCCTACAGGTGCGGACAGAGCTGAAGAGGAAGCTGCGCACCTGGAGGTTAGAAGCAGAGATTGTTTGTTGTGGACAGTGACTAGCCGGGTTCGACACACGCATAGAGCCAGTGCCAAAGTGCAACAGATCCCCCGAGAGCACAATGAGGGCAATGGCCAACGCCTCGCCATGCACTCCGAACAGTTCTTTGATTTTTCATCATCCTATCCAGACAATCGCCCAGCAAACCGAGTCCTCACTGCTGCATTGTCCCAACGTAACAAAGGGTGACACCCAACTACATTCTGCAGCTGGAGATGAGGCTGTGCTGGCGTCTGGAGCCATGCAGGTGTCTTTCGTAATTCATCTTCAAGACCCCATAGAGTTACTCCCACATGTTGTAGATCTAGAGTCAGACTAAACACTGAAATTATTGTTCAGTTCAAAAGCACTGAGTTTTGTATCATTGTGGTATTGTTGTCTCTGTGCAGAAATAAGTGTGATCGTTTTACTTATTGAGCTCTTTTAATTGTTGTGTAAATTAGTTAAGAAAAATGTATGTTTGTCAATATGGGGAAGTTAATGTGTGATAAAAATTAATTCAGGCAATGTTGTATGGCTAACTATTCTGATGGCTGACGAAGCAAGATTTATTACTCGTATCTTTGCATCAGACTCTTAAATATAGCAGAGCAATCCTTTGATATAGAAGATTTTTGAATAAAGTTTTTGCAGTAGTTGTTTAAAAAAACATTACTGCTCAGATCATATAGAGCAGTGGTGTCCTGGTGGGGCCTCTGGGCCATTTTCAGAAAATAGTGTGTCCGAATATTATCAATAATAAATAGTCCTGTGCTACATCCAACAGATTAAATGTATGAAGTATCCAATTGATCAGTAAACTGCCCAGATTATCGGTCCTGCTTAGGGATACCACCTTAACATTTGACAACAAAACAATTATACAAAGCAACTCGGTAAAGACTGTCGGTATTGTTTTTGACTCAACTCTCTCGTTTGAGTCACAAATTAAGAGTGTTACTAGGGACATCTGGTTGAGCTGGACGTTGCAGGGTGTGTTTAGCGAGGGGCTCCATGGAAATGTGATATTTGTTCTGTTTTATTAGCAGTTCTGCTAACTCCAGCCATCAACTTTACCATACCTTTTACTAACCTGTCATATGGAGCTTCTTTTTTTGTACGTTTGTAAGTTGCACCTGTGAATTCTGCGATGTCTGGTCGAGGAAATCTGACTAGCCAAGCCGATTCAAGCTTTGTGCGCCTCCGGATCAAGATATCATGGAGGAGTCGGTCGTTGACTCGGCTCTTTTTAGGAGCATAAGTCAGAAGACGGATGAAATGCGAGCCGACATCCTCAACAATCTTAAATCCGTTTTCAGAGGAGAGATAGCGGCTGTTATGGAGCAATTCAAGAGCAATCACTCGTCCTGTAGCGGGGCTATCGCTAGCCTGAAGCTGGCTGCTAATGCGAATGCCAATGAGCTAAATGAACTTCAAACTAGCGTAAACAAGCTAAGTGCCACCATGGATCCCCTCTCTAAAGAATGTGATGATCTGGAGGGCCGCTCGAGGGGTGTGAGGGCCTCCGTCCGACTGAGTTCACTGTTCAGTTCTTGCAAGCGGTGCTGAAGCTTGACGACAAGCCTATGTTGGACTGAGCCCACCGGACCCTGTGCGCTAGACCTACAGATGGCGATCCTCCTCAACCGCTCGTTTTCGGAACCAGATTCTACGACGGGCGGGTGAGGCTTCTCCGCTATTCTATATGGGCATGAGGATTTTGATTTTTCCTAACTTCACTCTGGCCGTGGCTCGGAGGCGAGCCGTCTTTGCTACGGTGAAGAGAAGGCTACATTTATGTCCCAGTTTGGACTTCTCTTTCTGCCGACGTTGCGAATCACTTTATCCAACGGCCAGACTCCCAGGTTAGATGATCAACAAAGGCAGCAGACTTTGTTGACAAAAACATTAAAATGGGAGTTGCCCAAGATTCGATCAAGGAGGCATGCTAGCATGATAGCTGGCCGCCGCCATTTAGTAGATAGAACACTACAAATCCCAGAAGTGTGATATATCTTGCCTTTCTTATTGATTGTGTTCTACCTTAATGAGATGGTATCCTTCCTGGGTACTGTCAAAATGACTTAAGTATTTTTTGTATTATCTTATGGACTAATTTACCGGTTGTATATCGGTATATACATGTATATATTTTTGCACATTCCATAAAGGGAATGGTTTTGATAGTAAGCTGTAATTAAATGGCCTTTTTTCATCTTATTCAAACATATACCTAACTAACTAGATGTCACATTTTTGGCACCTACTGTGTTGTTTGTCAGTGTAGAACAGGCGTTATGGTTGTTTGTGGGCAGGGGATGTTGCACGCATCCAGGGCACCCATGCTTCTGCAAAAGTTTTGGGGTGCTGGGGTGGGTTTGGCCACTGTTTTGTTTTTCTTTTCAGTCAAGCTTATTTTCTTGAGTTTTACCTAGCCTAATCTAACAGCGATATCCGGCGGGTGTGGTATTGGGTTTACCAGTTTTAATTGCAAAGGACTTAATAATCCTATAAAACAAAGTAAATTGTTATATCGTCTCGGCATCGGGGAGCCCAGGTGATCTTCTTGCAGGAGACTAATCTTAAACATTCTGATCACTTGAGGCTGAGGAGAGGATGGATAGGACATACTTACCGCTCTTCATTTACGGGCAAATTGAGGGGAGTTGCTATTTTGCTATGTAAATCTGTTCCTTTTTTAACACTGAAATAGTATTTCTGATCCCAATGGGAGATATGTTACAGTCACTGGTCAAATTTCCAACACCCCAGTAGACCTCGTAAATGTTTATGCTCCCAACTATGACAATGACACCTTTTTCAAACTTTTTTTTATGAATCTCGCTAAGAGGAAAACTAAGAGGAAACTCAAATTGTTGGCTCGATCCCCAGCTTGATCACTTGTCACTCAAAACTTGCCCACAATTATGGTCCACTAAGGTATTCAGTCTTTTTTTTAATAATACATTTGTTTTTCAGATTTCTGGCGGGTTTTTTAACCCCAGAGAAGGCAAATACTCCTTCTTCTCTAACGTCCATCACACTTTCACAGCTTTGACTACTTTCTAATTTATACTAAATTACTTTCATGTATATCTATATGCAAACATGATGCAATTGTTATCTATGATCATGCTCCAATTTCAAAGGATTTACTCTTTAAAAACCAGAGAACCCACATGCGCCATGCCGTCTAAATATAGTTACTTTTTAAGTGAGGACTTTGTAGATTTTGTTTCGCGTCAAATAGATTTTTTTGTGCTCTTGAACAAGACTTCTGGGATGTCGGCCTCTGTACTCTGGGAGGCACTGAAAGCATACATCGGGGAGAGATAATATACTGTACTATATAAACTCAGGAATAATAAATTAACTAATTTGACACATGGTATATCTCTGTTAGATAACTTGTACTTGTACCTCTCAAAATCCAGACACTTTTAAGGAAAGGCTCTCTCTACAGGCAGAACTTGATGTCCTTTCTACTGAAGAAACACTCCATTCAGGATCTCAGTTCTATGAACATGGCGATAAAGCTGGTAAACTATTAGCTCATCAACTACACCAGATATCAGCCTCCCATTATATTCCGCAGATCCAATCCGATTCAAGTATAGTTACGGATGATCTTGAGATCAAAAATGTATTTAAGAATTTCTATGCGTCCCTCTGCTCAACTGGTCCTTTTCTACACCTGAGCTTGATACATTTTTGTCAATCTGGACATCCCCCTATTATTGCCATGAATTCATTAACGTGGACTTAAACAAATTGAAAAACTTATTCGGATGTTACCATTTAGTGGTCAGTTGTACGGAATATGTACTGTACCGTGCAATCTACTAATAAGAGTTTCAATCAATCAATCAATCAGTCCACTGCGGTAGAGTTAGAGAGACCAATTACTGCTGCAAAATTAAATGTTGCAGCATTATCGCTACGAAATTGAAAACCAGATGGCTATCCTCCCAAATTAAAAAAAAAATTTGGGCTTAAAGGGGAACTGCACTTTTTTTAGAATCTTGCCTATCGTTCACAATCATTATGAAATACAAGAAGACAAAAGGGTTGGGGTTTTTTCCCCGCTATTTAACATAAAAATCGGCTCGTACTGGGTGGCTAGCAATGCAGTTCATAGGAGCAATCAATTGTACCTCTAAATCACTTTAAAAATGCATTCAAAAACCATCAACAACTCTTGATTTACTTTCTGTAACCCGAATAACAACCAAGCTGTAGCGACATCGTTATTGTAAGAGCGAACATTGAAGAACTATTTTTCTAGCGTAGTAACACATTGGCGTGCTTCGGTATTAGCTGTAAAAGCTAGCTACAGCGAGAGATAATCTCGCTTCTACGTCAGCACAACACTGCGATACGACACCAATTGGGTAGTGACTGAAAAATATGAACAATCATATTACAGTATCTGTAAAGTATTAGCCCACATTTCATATTTTGTTTGTACACAGCTGAGCTAGCCAGGCAGCGTATGTACTGTAGTTGTAGTAACGCGCATGGCGTGCTGTGTGTATCATGATCGATATTAAAATGACTCACTCAATGGACAGTTGTTTGTCTGGTCCAGCTGGCCGGGTGCGTTTACCGTTGATTTTAGGTAAGGACGGCATTATGTCGAAATAGCTTGGCTCCAAGTACCATATTTATAACGTCAAAATGGCTTTTACCTTTCTCTCCCAGCTTCAGTCTGCTACAACGCCTCACTCTTCCTTTGTGCTCGCTTCTATAAACAGCAGTATATTTAGATTCAAAAGTATAAGGTGAATCCTCATTTGTCCTAAAATAGTCGTCTTCGTTGTCTGTTACTAAGTCTACCATGATTAGACAACACACTGGTGTTTCATTCCAGAAGTAGGAACACACATTGTTGCCAGAAGTCAGACGTGCGCTGCTATCGAAACAGAAAACAATGCGCTAAAGAAATCAGTCCCGGAAAGGATTCAAATGATCAAAATACGGTAAATATTGAACGTATAGTTATAAACGTGTCTGTTATTACACTTTATATAGAGTTGCAGTGTGTACACAACGTTGCTGGATGGTTTTGAAATTGTTTTAGAGGGCTTTGAAGGCTACAACAGTGACTCCCATTAGTCTTTCAAGCGTTTTTTATCATCTTTAAAATCTTTTTTTTTTAAAAGACGTGTTCTTGTCTCTCATAATGACTGTGAACGATAGGCTAAAAAGTGCATTTTCCCTTTACGATAGCCCCCCTATTATTAGATATGTACAATGCATTGTTTCTCTCCTTTTGAAAAAACCAAACACCCTTTATCGTCCTAATAGCCTGTTAAATGTAAACTTTAAATTATTATTCAAATTGCTGGCTTTACGTTTGGATACTATTCTCCCTTCTATTATTAATGCAGATCAAACTGGGTTCATTCGGAATAGGCACGCTTTTTCTAATCTTCGACGTCTTTTCAATATACTGTATGATGTGCCCACTCTTAACACTGAAGAGGCAGTGATATCTATGGATGCTGAAAAGGCATTTGACCGAGTGGAGTGGAATTAGTTATTTTATCTTCTATATTTATCTCCTGAGGCCTCAGTCAGGACAAATACTATTCAATCCGAATATTGTTGCCTTTACCGTTCCACGCGATAGGGTTGCCCCCTGAGCCCATTGCTTTTTGCTCTTGTCATTGAGCCTAGGTCAATAGCGCTCCGTACCAACCCGCTTATTACGGTGAGCATATGTAGCTACAATGTGCAGGTGAAAGTCTTTCTCTATGCAGATGACCTCCTTCTATATGTCTCGGACATCTAAGGGAACTGCACTTTTTTATTTTATTTTGCCTATCGTTCCCTATAGATCCCCCCAAAAAACATCCAATCACATCCATTAAGATTTTATGTACAAACGTGTATATATGTAATGTAGTAACGGGCACATTTATAATAACCTTAAATATTTACGTATTTTGATCATTTTAAGCATACGCTGCACATTAATTTCAGAAACTAATCACAAGGTTTTCTTTTTTTTATCCACTACATCACTGATTAAAACTCACTGCAGACTTAATGAGAGCCAACAAACATAGTAAAACATCACTTACTGTACAATGTCTGTTGTCATTAGGATGCCAACTGCTAGAATCGTTTTATATTCCCGTGTTAGATGAAGAATGACTCATAATCCTCGCAAAGAAAAGGGGGGTGGAACCAAGCATCTTATCGTGTCGTTCTCGCCATTCCCAGTCTAAATTGGCTGTCAAAGTGTACCAACTTTTCGGAATACGTCCTCAATCTTCTATTATCAAGGTTAGAGGCATGATTTATGATGTACACTAAACTTCCACGAGCAAAGGAAGCGAGGAAGCACCTTACCACTTGATGATGTAAACATAGGCACACACGCTAGTGATCACGGCGCCGCTATAAATAGTTTGTCTGCGTTAGCGCTTATAATGACAATATCACTAATACTTGGTTAATATTCAGGTCATGAAATGTAAATGGAGTATTGTTGGCGCTTTTTGGATGGTTTTTAATTGGGTTTTATGGGCGGAATAAAGGACCTCCCATTGGTTCCGCTGTAAGCTGACTTTTCTTTTCTTTTATTTACGAGTTAGAATGCATTAAAAAATAATACATCCGTCGTCATGTCTTGATTGTGAACAATAGGCAAAATTCCCAAAAAAGTGCAGTTCCCCTTTATCCCTGATTGAAAAGTCATTCAAAGGTAGATCATTGATGAGCCTTTTGTCTGCTTTTGAGTAGTGCTGCACCATGTTGGGGACATTCAGGAGTGCAGTTGTCTGTGGTTTCATGTCAATATTTGCCTGAACTTGTTTGACTGATGCATGTTTTTTTTCCCAATTTATTATTTTTCGTTTATTTAAATATTTGTGGGGTACTTGTTTTGGGGAAAAACATTTGACATGTATTTAATTGTTGGACTGTTTTGTGTAAAAAAAAAATCAATAAACAATGTGTAAAAAAAAAGAGTGTTGCTAAAACAGCCTTTTTTCATCTCTGTAACATCGCTAAAATGTGTCCCATTTTGTCCACCAACGACGCTGAGATCTTTATTCATGCGTTCGTTACGTCTCGTCTTTAATACTGTAACATATTATTTTCAGGTCTCCCGATGTCTAGCATCAAAAGATTACAGATTATACTCCTGACAAGGACAAGAAAGTTTGATCATATTACGCATATAGTGGCTCACCTGCACTGGCTTCCTGTGCACTTAAAGGCCTACTGAAACCCACTACTACCGACCACGCAGTCCGATAGTTTATATATCAATGATGAAATCTTAACATTGCAACACATGCCAATACGGCCGGGTTAACTTATAAAGTGCAATTTTAAATTTCCCGCTAAACTTCCGGTTGAAAATGTCTATGTATGATGACGTATGCGTGTGACGTCAATCATTGAAACGGAAGTATGTGGACACATTGAATCCTATACAAAAAACTCTGTTTTCATCTCAACATTCCACAGTATTCTGGACATCTGTGTTGGTGAATCTTTTGCAATTTGTTTAATGAACAATGAAGACTGCAAAGAAGAAAGTTGTAGGTGGGATCGGTGTATTAGCGGCGGACTACAGCAACACAACCAGGAGGACTGAGAGATGGATAGCAGACGCGCAAGCCGCCGAACTCACCTTAACTTCCTCCGTCTCGGGGCCGCCGACCGCATCTGTGATCGGGTGAAGTCCTTCATCGCACCGTCGATCGCTGGAACGCAGGTCAGCACGGGTGTTGATGATCAGATGAGGGCTGGCTGGCGTAGGTGGATAGCTAATGTTTTAGCATAGCTCTGTGAGGTCCGGTTGCTAAGTTAGACTCAATGGTGTCGTTAGCAACAGCATTGTTAACCTTTGCCAGGCTGGAAAGCATTAACCGTGTAGTTACAGGTCCATGGTTTAATAGTATTGTTGATTTTCTATCTATCCTTCCAGTCAGGGGTTTATTTCTTTTGTTTCTTTATGTAGTTAAGCACGATGCTATCACGTTAGCTCCGTAGCTAAAGTGTTTCACCGATGTATTGTCGTGGAGATAAAAGTCACCGTGAATGTCCATTTCGCGTTCTCGACTCTCATTTTCAAGAGGATATAGTTTTCGAGGTGGTTTAAAATACAAATCCGTGACCCACAATAGAAAAACGACAGAGTGTGGAATCCAATGAGCCAGCTTGTACCTAAGATACGGTCAGAGCGAAAAAAGATATGTCTTGCACTGCATTCTAGTCCTTCACTCTAACGTTCCTCATCCACGAATCTTTCATCCTCGCTCAAATTAATGGGGTAATCGTCGCTTTCTTGGTCCGAATCGCTCTAGCTGCATTGAAAATAATGGGGAACTGTGAGGAGCCTTTCAACCGTTGACGTCACGCTACTTCCGGTACAGGCAAGGCTTTTTTTATCAGCGACCAAAAGTTGCAACTTTATCGTCGATGTTCTCTACTAAATCCTTTCAGCAAAAATATGGCAATATCGCGAAATGATCAAGTACTACACATAGCATGGATCTGCTATCCCCGTTTAAATAAAAAAAAATCATTTCAGTAGGCCTTTAAGATCCGACTTTAAGTTTTTTTTACTTACATGTAAAATACTTAATGATCTAGCTCCATCCTATCTTGCTGATTTTATTGTACCATATGCGTTCTAATATCTCCGGTTTAATAGTGATTCTCAGAGTCCAAAAAAGGTCTGCGGGCTTTACAGCGTTTTCTATTCGGGCTCCAGTACTCTGGAATGCCCTACCGGTAACAGTTATAATAATAATAGTACATTTAATTTCATAGCGCCTTTTAGGAAACTCAAAGTCGCTTTACAACAATATAAAATACAATAAAACCAAGACATATAAATAAACAACACAATAGAAAAAAATAGGGCAAGAGTATTTGGTGAGTTAGACGGAGTAGGCAGACCGGAACATGTGTGTTTTGAGTTTAGATTTAAAGGTGGGCAGAGAGTCGCAGTTACGGAGGTCAGGTGGTAGATTGCTCCGGAGCTGGGGAGCAGAGCGACTGAAGGCTCTGCCCCCCATAGTGATGACGCAGGCAAGGGTCTATTGATGTTGCGGGGATGGAAATAAGCAGTGCGTGTAGTGACGTTGATGTGCCTCTTAACCTAAGGGGAGGGGGAAACTGAGGAGCTGTCAATGGTGAGAGAGAAACTATTAACCTTAGAAAGGGTGGATTTGGTGCAAAGAAGGAGGATTTCAGTTTTATTGCAGTTTTATTTAAAGGCCTACTGAAATGAATTTTTTTTTATTTAAACGGGGATAGCAGATCCATTCTATGTGTCATACTTGATAATTTCGCGATATTGCCATATTTTTGCTGAAAGGATTTAGTAGAGAACATCGACGATAAAGTTCGCTACTTTTGGTCGCTGATAAAAAAAGCCTTGCCTGTACCGGAAGTAGCGTGACGTCGCAGGTTGAAAGGCTCCTCACATTTCCCCATTGTTTACACCAGCAGCGAGAGCGATTCGGACCGAGAAAGCGACGATTACCCCATTAATTTGAGCGAGGATGAAAGATTTGTGGATGAGGTACGTGAGAGGGAAGGACTAGAGTGCAGTGCAGGACGTATCTTTTTTCGCTCTGACCGTAACTTAGGTACAAGGGCTCATTGTATTCCACACTTTCTCCTTTTTCTATTGTGGATCCTGGATTTGTATTTTAAACCACCTCGGATACTATATCTTCTTGAAAATGAGAGTCGAGAACACGAAATGGACATTCACAGTGACTTTTATCTCCACGACAATACATCGGCGAAGCACTTTAGCTACGGAGCTAACATGATAGCATCGGGCTTAACTGCAGATAGAAACAAAAGAAATAAACCCCTGACTGGAAGGATAGACAGAAAATCAACAATACTATTAAACCATGGACCTGTAACTACACGGTTAATGCTTTCCAGCCTGGCGAAGCTTAACAATGCTGTTGCTAACGACGCCATTGAAGCTAACATAGCTACGGGACCTCACAGAGCTATGCTAAAAACATTAGCTATCCACCTACGCCAGGCAGCCCTCATCTGCTCATCAACACCCGTGCTCACCTGCGTTCCAGTGATCGACGGAGCGACGAAGGACTTCACCCGATCATCGATGCGGTCGGCGGCTAGCGTCGGATAGCGCGTCTGCTATCCAAGTCAAAGTCATCCTGGTTGTGTTGCTGCAGCCAGCCGCTAATACACCGATCCCACCTACAGCTTTCTTCTTTGCAGTCTTCATTGTTCATTAAACAAATTGCAAAAGATTCACCAACACAGATGTCCAGAATACTGTGGAATTTTGCGATGAAAACAGAGCTTTTTGTATTGGATACAATCAGGGGCGGATTAAGAAATTTTGGCCCCCTGGGCCTGACATGGTCTTGGCCCCTCAACCCCCCGCGCGTGTGGGCGCACACACACGCACGCACTATGCAAGAAATACTGTATACTGTGAACAGACATGCACACTGTACTGTACAGAAGAGTGCACATACTGCACACACACTATTAGGTATACCACACAGACACTGACAAGCACAGGTTTCACACAGACACAGGGGGAGGGGATAAATGGCCTAAAAATAAACATTTTGGAAAATGATTACGCCCACTTCAGTGATGGTGCATTGGGTCATTTGAGAGATATTATGTATTGGAAGTTGGTAGCTATCATGAAATAAACCCCCCACCCCACCAAAAAACTAAATCGGACATGATTTTTGCCCCCTTTTCCTCCCTTCTATCATTAAAAATAAAATAATATCTTAGGAAAACACTTTGGCATAACGGCAGCTGTGCAGCAAATTGAGGCTCAAAGTCTGTATCTATTTGTGGTTAAGCTTGAGGAGAAGGAGAAAGGTAAAATGATAACATGCATCGGAGAGCACCACAAAGAAAGGTGTAGGCCAGTTCATGGTACAAGGGCTGCATGCAGGTCAAGATAGCCCATTTCCAAGAATGCTATAGTGGCTGGACAGGCACTGGACATGTCCTGAACTCAGTGTCAGACGTGGCTGCCGAATACTTGGATGAAGTGAAGCAGCTGACAGATCTCATGCTGCCCCATCTGAAGACTGTCCTGGCCAGGCAGAGGATGGATGAGGAGACCTTCCCAATGGACCCTGTCAGTGGACAGGCTAGTAACATTGATGGCACCCCTGTGCACAACATTGGGATGGAGAGACAATGTGGCAAGGTGGACTACAAACTGAAGAAGTTGGGCACACTGAACGCAGTCAATAGGTCAATAATTTTACAGAAGAGCCAGGAGCTTCAGAGGTTTCAAGGCAGCAGCACAAGCAAAAAGGGAGGTTGAACTCAACTGGAGTAAATTCATGAAGGCAAAATTCGAGAGTAGGGCAGATGAGAAACAAGAGATGGCTCAAAGAAAGGAGACTAGACATGCTGGACACACTGAAATCTTTTGATGGCCCCTTCACGATAGTGGGGAAGTTGAAAAGTTCCTTGTGGATGAAAGTCTGCACAAGAATGCAAAGCTGCAGAGAATGAAGCTTGAGGTTCAGTTTGCCAGAGAAAGCACCAAGCTTCTGCCTAAAGTCAATCCTATCTTCACAATCCAGGTGACACTTCCCAGAAATGGCAAAAGTGCAATTCTCCAAGTCATAATGGATACTTAGAATTTTATGGTGGTGGTAAGTATTCATGAAAACAGGTAGCCTAACATTAGTGAATGGGTGAATTCTGGAAATAACCTAAAAATCGTACACAGTGCACCTTTAAGCAAGGGGTTTCTTTCGTGCTTTCAATTTTGCAAAATCATCCACCACATCATTGAAGTCCAACTCTCTTGTCAGCTCACTCTCAATTGCCATTAGAGATAACGCATTTAATCTTTTCTGAGTCATTCTTGTGCGCAGCTCATTTTTTACTCTTGACAAAAGAGAGAATGAGCGTTCTCCCTCACAGTTACTGACCGGTAGAGTGAGAAAAATCTGTAGCGCAATGTATGTATTAGGAAACGTAGGCTGTAGTCCAAAATGTATTATTGTTTTGAGCAGTCCTGAAGGGGTCCTCTCCTCATCAGTGTTGTTGAGCTGTATAAAAGATTTGAACTGTATAAGCTCCTGTCCAAGACTTTCATTGAGGTCAGATGGGTATGATTCAGTGAGAATCTTGGCCTTGTGAAGGACTGAAGCATTGGACTCTGTATCCAAAGAGAAAAGGACACTGAACAAATTGTTCAGATGTTTGTAGGCCTCCAGACGGTGATTAAGGCTTGAACTCAGTTGATCAATAGAGGCAATAAATGTCTCTATTTGAAACAGTTGCCTTCCCTCAAGCACAACATCTGGGGATGCTGATTCATCAGCAAACTTTTTACGTTTCCTCGTCCGTTCAGCCCTGTAAGATGGGGTGCCACCCAACATGTTTAAGGCTTTCTGCTCAAAATGATCAAATAGATCTCTTTGGGAGAGAACAAAGGTGCGCAGAGATTCCAGCAATCTAACTGCTGTACCAAGGTCCATGTCTGCTTTTTGAAGTTGCAGACTTGTGGCCTGAAATCTGGACAGAACAGTGTCCCAAAAGCCTGCCATGAAGGCCATCTCAAGTGAATCCAGCTTCCGCACTAGACTGTCAGCTTCAGTTCGTGTGTCTCGTTTCTCTGTGTCATCAGTGGAAATAACCTGTAGTGCTGCTTTTATTTTACTGTAGTTCTGCCACAGTGCTTTGGTAGATTCTGCACGGCAACTCCAACGCGTGTTGGATAAAGCTTTAAGTGTGAGATCTATGTTGGAATTGCCAAATACCCTGTCCCATCGGTGTGTGGATGCAGTTGTGAAGTTGTAAATAGACTGAATCAAGTCAAAATACTTAGAGACTTCATTTCCACATCTGTCAATGCTGTTGACTCCCACCAAATTCAAAGAGTGAGCTGCACATGGAATATAGTGTATTAATGGGTTGCTTTTCTTTAAGTGAGCCTGCAACCCATTATACCTCCCTGACATGTTGCTGGCATTATCATAAGCCTGCCCCCTGCAATTTGACAGCTCTAACCCTAGATTTTCCAACACAGACATGACACAGTTAGCCAAACTTTCACCTGTATGGCTAGTAATGGGCTCAAAACCCACAAAGCGTTCAACAACACTGCCCTCTTTGCTAACAAAACGGAATATGAATGTCAATTGGTCCACATGAGATAATTCTGGGGTTGAATCCACAATGATAGAGTAGTATTTGCTTGCTTGCAGTTCATCTGCTATAGCCTGTTTGGTTTTTGCACCCATCAATTCAATGAATTCCTCACAAATGGTGGAGGACAGATATGAGGTATTACCTCGACCCATCTGCCCAAACTTTCTGATGTGATCCTTTAGAAAGGGATCAAATTCAGCCAGGACCTCCAGAATACCAAGGTAGTTCCCATTGAGAGGAGACCCTAACGATTCATTTTTACCCCTAAATGCAAGGCCCCTTTCTGCAAGGAATTTAATGACTGCAACAACTCTTTGTAACACCTGCCTCCAATAGCTGCTCTCTGCCTGAAACTGTTTGAACAGGTCTGCATCAACTGTGGCACCTTTGGCGCGGTTCAAGACTGCTTGCATGCAGGTTATGTGCTCAGCACTTCGCTCATGTTCACCAAATCTTTCTGAGTGTTTCCAATCACAATAGCCTGTCACAAAAGAATGCGTTTTTGGGGAAAACAGTTTGCATGCAAAGCAGTAAACATTACCAGTAGAGGGAGAGTACATCAGCCACTCTCTTTGTACTCGTTGTCCATTGGGCAAGTGTGAAGTAAAATGTTCATTGTTTAGGCATCGGGTTTTGCCTCCTAGCCCACTGTTCCTCACAGAAGCTGGATAATGGCTGTGACGGTTGTGAAATGATTTTGCACCTCTTTGAATAAGAACTTCCTTCATTGACTCAGTGAGGGTCTCAGCCCATTTAGCGGGATCACTAGGTAGAGTTGTCACTGTAGATGGTGTTGAAGAAAGATTCAGCTCATTTTCTATGCTGTCCAGAGGTGCAGTGACCTCACATTCATCCGAGCAACTGGCTACTGCTGAATTGGTTGAATCATAAGCATCAGAAGCATTTGGTTCAGTGTCTACACTTGTAGTGGTCTCAGGATCTTGGGAGCTACATGCTAGCTCAGGTGCATTGCTAACCTTAGCTGAATTTGCAGTAGCATTTATAGAATTGCTTTCAGCAGATGTCTTTGTACTGAAGAAGCTGGAGATATTTGGAACACTCTCAAGTAAAACTGATTCCTTTTTTTTCTTTTCTTGCTGAATTTTTTTTCTAGCTCCTCCACTTAAACGTTTATGATCCATATTTCCCTTCTTTCTTTGCACATTGGCTCTTTGCCTATCACAGCAGATAAACCAACTATGTGTGTGTGTGTGTGTGTGTGTGTGTGTGTGTGTGTGTGTGAGTTTGTTTGTGTGTTTATGATCGGTGCTGCTTCCTTCAAGTGTGTGAGGTGATTTAGAAAACTAGCAACCCAGCATCAACACTCCAAAGCAGAGAATAACAGCTTACTAGCATAGACAATTGAGAGCAGAGAATCAACTGATTCGTCTGATAGACAGCAGGAGAGCAGAGTGGTCAGTGATGATCGAATCAAGAAAATGTCTAAATGGCAAGGGAACAGACTGATTTGTACTGAGGAGAAAGAGAGAGAGAGCCAATTACAGTGAAATATATTCCAAAAGAGCCAAGTGACTAGCTGAAGGCAGGGACAAATGCCTTGGAGTGACCAACAAGAGTGCAAAGTACCAAATGGCAAAATGTGGAAAGACCAACAGGCAGATCTGCTTTTACCTCTTATCTTTACAACCAAAAAGTTGCTAAATGATGTTTTCAGTCGCTAGCCAGGTATGGCCAAAAGACGCGAAATCTAGCGGCAAAGTCGGTCAATCACACTGACAGTGAAACAAATATTTTGAAAAGATAATAATTGTACACCTTTGTGCACTTTAGTCTTCTATCTAAATATTTTCACAAAGGACACCAAGGCAGCTTGCTAGCTATGATGGGAGCAACAATGTCTGATAGACAGCAGGAGAGCAGAGTGGTCAGTGATGATCCAATCAAGAAAATGTCTAAATGGCAAGGGAACAGACTGATTTGTACTGAGGAGAAAGAGAGAGCCAAGTACAGTTAAATATATTCCAGAGCCAAGTGACTAACTGAAGGCAAAGACAACAGCCAGATACCTTAGCAGAGACCAACAAGAATTCAAAGTACCTAATAGCAAGATGGCGAGACCAACACAATAAATTGTATTAGGATTTAATTTATTAACGTTAATCTTAACAGCCAAAAAGTTGCTGAATAATGTTTGTAGTCGCTAGCCAGGTATGCCCAAAACAAGAGTCGCTAAACCTAGCAGCAAAGTTGCTTAATTGCAACACACTCTAGGATTCAGGGGAATTAAGGATAATAAAGATATTAATTGTACAACTTTTTGTACTTTTTTTCTAGTTTTTTGAGTCGCCAGCCATGTATGGCCAAAAGTCGCTAATTGAATGCCAACGTTGCTTAATCGCCAACACACTGGGACTCACTGAAGGACTGACTGAATAAAAAAGATAATTAAGATAATTGTGTACTTTTCTCTTCTGATATTTTCTCTAAGGACCCCAAGCTATCTGCAAGCAGCAATAATGTCTGACAGACAGGAGAGCAGAGTGGTCAGTGATGAATGGCAAGGGAACAGGCTGATTTGTACTGAGGAGAAAGAGAGAGAGAGAGCCAATTACAGTGAAATATATTCCAAAAGAGCCAAGTGACTAGCTGAAGGCAGGGACAAATGCCTTGGAGTGACCAAGAAGAGTGCAAAGTACCAAATGGCAAAATGTGGGAAGACCAACAGGAAGATCTGCTTTTACCACTTATCTTCACAACCAAAAAGTCGCTAAATGATGTTTTTAGTCGCTAGCCAGGTATGGCCAAAAGACGCGAAATCTAGCGGCAAAGTCGGTCAATCACACAGTGAAACAAATAATTTTAAAAAGATAGTAATCGTACAATGTCTTGTACTTTTGTCTTCTTTCTTAATATTTCTCAAAGGACACCAAAATGTCGCTATCTGCAGGCAGCTTGCTAGCTATGATGGCAGCAACAATGTATCTTAGAGTGACTGACCAACAAGAGCTCAAAGTACCTAATGGCAAAATGTGGAGAGACAGACACAATAAATTGCATTAAGATGAAGAGAACTGTTGCTATTATTAATCTTAACATCAACCAGAAAGTCGCTAAATGTCACCAGCCAGGTATGGCCAAAAGTCGCTTAATTGGCCACACACAGTAACAGAGAAACTAACAAAAAAAAGATCATAAAGATAATAGTTGTACAACTGTGTGTACTTTTGTCTTCTTTCTAAATATTTTCCCAAAGGACACCAAAATGTTGCTATCTGCAGGCGGGAGCGTGCCTATGTTCCCCGGGTCCTATGTTCCCCGGGTCCTATGTTCCCCGGTTGTTCCTGGGTCTTTGTATGCGACCGGGGAACTTAGGACCCTTTTTCTAAAAAAGGGTCCTATGTTCCCTGCATTGTATCTGGCGAAATTGCGAAATTGTGCCCTGACCAAAACCATCCCTAAACCTAACCTGTCACAGGGCGTTGTGGAGCACTTTTTTTTGGCGAAATTGTGCCCTGACCAAAACCATCCCTAAACCTAACCTGTCACAGGGCGTTGTGGAGCACTTTTTTTTGGCGAAATTGTGCCCTGACCAAAACTATCCCTAAACCTAACCTGTCACAGGGCGTTGTGGAGCACTTTTTTGGCGAAATTGTGCCCTGACCAAAACCATCCCTAAACCTAACCTGTCACAGGGCGTGCGGCAGCAGATAGAGCAACTCAAACGCGAACTTCCTTCCTTCGACAACTTAAACGCGTCTCTGTCATGAGTGTCTGCGTGCGTCTTACTTAGTCGCGCATTGGAAGCAGCGGGGAACATAGAACCCTTTTCTGGAAAAAGTGTTGTACGTTCCCCGCAGCGGGGAACATACAACACTTTTTTTTAAAAAGGGTCCTTAGTTCCCCGGTAGAGGGGAACATAGGACCCGGGTAACATAGGGACGGGGAACATAGGGATGACCCGCTGCAGGCAGCTTGCTAGCTATGATGGCAGCAACGATGTCTGCCAGACAGGAGAGAGTGGTCAGTGACGATCGAATCGAGAAAATGACAAAATGGGTCAAAGACCAAAAAGTTATTAACTGACAGCAGTGACAAATGTCAGACTGTAAACTTTCTCGAAAGAAAAGGACAAAATGGGAAGATGCTGATAATAACAGCAAAATGGAAAATATAAGAATTTCCAAGTAATGCTCAACTCAAGTGTGTGTGTGTGTGTGTGTGCGCGCGTTAAACTTCTTGTTGAATGATTTCAAATTATCTCTGAGTCTGAACTGAGGGAAAGGAAACCAAATTTTGAGCAGTCTCTCACGAGCTCAAAATACCAAATGAGGAGATTCTAAAAGAACAGACCGGTTTATGAAAGACTTGATGGAGGAGGGGCACAGCTAAGAATACTTGAGTGAGATTCTGTGATCCAAATTCGAGATAGAGCTTTTTGATAATGATAATTTGTCAGAGTAAGGTTGTGTAATCAAAATTTGAGAATGAGCTTTGTCAATCAATCAAGAATATTTGCATTAAGTTCTGTGATCAAAATTCAGAAACAACCTTTAATAATTGATAAAGAATATGTGAGTGAGGTTGTGTGATCCATCCAATTTGAGAATTAGCTTTGATAATAATGATTGAGAGCCTCTGGCCCTCTGTGGATCATGGCCGCGGGGCCAATTTTGCCTGGCCCCTTGGGGCCTCTGTGGGTCGTGGCCGCGGGGCCAAGTTGGCCTGGCCCCTTGGGGCCTCTGACCCTCTATGGATCGGGGCCAAGTTGGCCTGACCCCTCGGGGCCTCTGGCCCTCTATGGATCATGGCCGCGGGGCCAAGTTGGCCTGACCCCTTAGGACCTCAGGCCCTCTGTGGGTCGCGGCCGCAGGGCCAAGTTGACCTGGCCCCTTGGGGCCTCTTACCCTCTATGGATCGTGGCCACGGGGCCAAGTTGACCTGGCCCCTTGGGGCCTCTGGCCTTCTGTGGCTCGCGGCCGCGGGGCCAAGTTGGCCTGGCCCTTTGGGGCCTCTGGCCTTCTGTGGGTCGTGGCCGCGGGGCCAAGTTGGCCTGGCCCCTTGGGGCCTCTGACCGTCTATGGATCGTGGCCGCGGGGCCAAGTTGACCTGGCCCCCTGGGGCCTCTGACCCTCTATGGATCGTGGCCGCGGGGCCAAGTTGGCCTGGCCCCTTGGGGCCTCTGACCGTCTATGGATCATGGCCGCGGGGCCATGTTGGCCTGGCCCCTTGGGGCCTCTGGCCCTCTGTGGGTCGCGGCCGCGGGGCCAAGTTGACCTGGCCCCTTGGGGCCTCTTACCCTCTATGGATCATGGCCGCGGGGCCAAGTTGGCCTGGCCCCTTGGGGCTTAAGATTATTATTTTTGCAAAAGTAGTTTTGCTTGGGTCGCGGCCGCGGGGCCAAGTTGGCCTGGCCCCTTGGGGCCTCTGGCCCCCTGGGACACCATTGTATCATACAATGGTGTCCGAATACTTCCGTTTCAACGTTTGACGTCACGCGCATACGTCATCATACATAGACGTTTTCAACCGGAAGTTTCGCGGGAAATTTAAAATTGCACTTTATAAGTTAACCCGGCCGTATTGGCATGTGTTGCAATGTTAAGATTTCATCATTGATATATAAACTATCAGACTGCGTGGTCGGTAGTGGTGGGTTTCAGTAGGCCTTTAAGGAAGTTCGAGGTGAACCAGAATTTTTAATTAAGAGAGACAAAAGATGAGGGAGGGCAATGGGAGCGAGGAATTTGGTTTGCAGGAGAGGTAGAGCTGGGTGTCATCCTCAAAGCAGTGGAATGGGATAATGAATTTTCGGAGGATGTGGCCGAGGGGGATGAGATAAATAATGAAGAGAAGGGGACCCAGGACATATCTCTGGGGCACACCTGAAGTGTCTGGGGAGGGTTTAGAAGAGAAGGATTTGAGCTGGATGAACTGGGTGCAGCCTGTGAGGTAGTAATGGAACCAGCTGAGGGGAGTGTGGGAGAGGCCGATGGAGGAGAGTCTACTAAGGAGGATGGGGTGTGAGATGGTGTCAAAGGCCGCACTCAGATCAAGGAGGATGAGGATGGAGACGGAACCAGAATCAGCGGCAATAAGGAGGTCATTAGTGATTTTTATTAAAGCAGTGTCTGTGCTGTGATGGGGGCGAAACCAGATTGAAAAGGCTCTTAGAGTGAGTGAAGGGATAAATGGGAGTGAAGTTGGGTGGCAACAGTTTTTTCAAGAATTTTGGAAATAAAAGGTAGGTTAGAAATGGAACTGAGATTATTGCAATTATTGGGGTCTTAGCCAGGTTTCTTTACTCTGGGGGTGACAGCGGCAGTTTTGAAAGATGAAGGGACTATTCCAGATGAGCGTGAAGAGTGACTAATGTCGCATACGAGAGGGAGCAGGGAGGAGAGGCAGGATTTGACTAGGGTTGAGGGGAGTGGATCAAGCTGGCATGTGGTGGGCTTTGATTTGAGTAAGAGGTCAGAGATTGCACAGGTAGTGGGAAGAAGAAAAGTGGAAAAGAGATAACAGGGAGGGGGGGGTTTCAGGTGGGGAGAGAGGTGGCAAATTGTGATGGAAGTAGAGATGCTACCTCAGTAGAAGCATTTAAGTCCCATCTTAAAACTCATTTATACACATTAGCCTTTAAATACACCCCTTTTTACACCAGTTGATCTGTTAGCATATTTTGTCATGGATTATAGCACATGCATAAAAGTCCCTAACCTGACTTTCGCCAGATCCTTGTAGTTCGCTGAGCTCCACACAAGGATCTGGAATCAAGGGCAATGCAAACTCCTTCAAGATAGCAAAAAATAATGAACCAATCAGGATCGCCGGGCGGGATTTCATAGATGTGACGTAGCGCCGAAGCGACTGTTTGATTCAAACAACAATGACATTGATTCTGCTATTGCAACCGCTTTGTCGAATCTATCGAATATTCCATCCATCCATTTTCTACCGCTTATGAATATTAATTATTTAAAAGATGAACAGAGAACTTTTCGCTCTGTCGTTATCCAATATGTCGGCTGTTCTGTTTTGGATTTCCCAGCGTCGCTCTCATCAGCGTCACGGGTTGATTTCTATGTGAGTGGTTGAAGTAACACGTCATTCAAGATAACGGACAAGTGGTTTATCCAATCACATACAATTACTTTTTTTACAATACATCTCCTATTGAGAAGTGCCAGATCCTTGTGTGGAACTCAGCGAACTTACAAGGACGTGGCGAGAGTTAGGTTATAAAGTCCCTGTACCGCACAGTCAATCAGAACTACATTACCCATAAGCGCATGTACTGCGTGCATTACGTGGTGACGTCACGCCTAACAACAGCGGCAACTAAAGCGGGAAGGATATAAACGCTACCATATGGCTGTCAAGTAAACTTGTCTTCGTAATTCTCTCTTAACAATATTAACTCGACCTTACCTTGCTCGGCACTTTGACGTGTGTGTAGTTACAACCAGTGGTTAACGGAGACGGCGCCTGGCTAATTGTTTAGCAGCATGTTTACAAGCTAATGCATGTGAATCTACGTGAAGGCAGCGAGGCGAGTTGTGCTGACCTTAGCTAAGTTCTCACCTCACATGACCAACAAGTGGAGTGTACTTGTTTACTGTCTATGGCCTCCAAAGCAGGTAGGAACTTAACCACGATGCCAAATTTACGGACCTTTATGAAATGGAACAACTTTGATTTCAGTTCAGTTTTGCTTTGAAATTGTATTCACCCTGGCCTCTTTCACATTTAACAGCTTGGCAAGAACCTTTCGTCAACATTTTCAAACATTTCAGAGTTGGAGAGTGGAAGAAAGCTTCGAAAGGAGGAGATGTGTCTACATACACGGTGCGTGAACTGTACTATGTAGCCTATACTATATAAATGGGTTATACTTGTATAACGCTTTGACAGTATTTCCACATTCACACATTCACACACACACATTCACACACTGATGGCGGAAGCTGCCATGCAAGGCGCTAACCAGCAGCCATCAAGAGCAAGGGTGGTTCCCCGACGCAGCTCTTAACTCAAAACACTTGTATCTCAAATCAATGTCGCTCATTGAAATTATTTAAAATCAATTTAATTGGTGGTTGTTACTAGAGATGTCCGAATATGGCTTTTTTGCCGATATCCCGATATTGTCCAACTCTTAATTACCGATTCCGATATCAACCGATACCAATATATAGAGTCGTGGAATTAACACATTATTATGCCTAGTTTTGTTGTGATGCCCCGCTGGATGCATTAAACAATGTAACAAGGTTTTCCAAAATAAATCAACTCAAGTTATGGAAAAAAATGCCTACATGGCACTGCCATATTTATTATTGAAGTCACAAAGTGCATTATTTTTTTTAACATGCCTCAAAACAGCAGCTTGGAATTTGGGACATGCTCTCCCTGAGAGAGCATGAGGAGGTTGAGGTGGGGGGGTTTGAGGGTAACGGGGGGTGTATATTGTAGCGTCCCGGAAGAGTTAGTGCTACAAGGGGTTCTGGGTATTTGTTCTGTTGTGTTTATGTTGTGTTACGGTGCGGATGTTCTCCCGAAATGTGTTTGTCATTCTTGTTTGGTGTGGGTTCACAGTGTGGCGCATATTTGTAACAGTGTTAAAATTGTTTATATGGCTACCCTCAGTGTGACCTGTATGGCTGTTGACCAAGTATGCGTTGCATTCACTTGTGTGTGTGAAAAGCCGTAGATATTATGTGACTGGGCCGGCACGCAAAGGCAGTGCCTTTAAGATTTATTGGCGCTCTGTACTTCTCCCTACATCCGTGTACACAGCGGCGTTTTAAAAAGTCATGGATTTTACATTTTGAAACCGATACCGATAATTTTGAAACCGATAATTTCCGATATTACATTTTAAAGCATTTATCGGCCGATAGTATCGGCAGTCCGATATTATCGGACATCTCTAGTTGTTACTAGGAGAGCAAACTTCTACAGTGTCACCTTCCACCTGCTTCTCTGTCAAACACACCATCAGCAAATGTACCATATTTTCATTGATAAATGTCCACTGCTTAGATATTATTTTAACATTCTTGGCCGGCAATGGACTCGTTCTGCTTTAGTATGGCTCAGACTAGCAGATTAGTAGTTTTCTTTCTTTAATTTAATGAATATTATATGCTTATTCTCAGCACAGTCCGTCACACTTACCTTCTTCCATAGCATTCTTGAAAAACAAAGTTATGTCAAACTGTAGCAATCTCTAATGCTAGCAAGTTAAACCAGGTATTTTGGTCGGCTCTTACAGGGTACACTGTATCACGCATCATAATAATCCCCTCAATTCCCCCCAAAAACGGATTAACTCGCTGGAATATAAAGACAATATAACATACATCCATAAACGTGGATGCATATGCAAAAGTGCAATAAATTTATCTGTACAGTAATCTATTTATTTATATCTGCATCTTATTGCTCTTTTATCCTGCACTACAACGAGCTAATGCAACAAAATGTTGTTCTTATCTGAACTGTAAAGTTCAAATTTGAATGACAATAAAAGGAAGTCCAAGTCTTAAGTCTGTGACATTTGCTACGCCAACCGGCGTAATGCCTGTAACTCAAGTCTTTGCTTGCAACTTAAAGCATAGGATGATGTTCATCCACCGCTAGGCAAAGATGGCCATGACTACAGGCTCGGCAAGGTGCCATGTGTCCGCATGTGGCTCGTCAGACCTATGCGGGCACAAAATGCCCTGCCACGGATGGAACACGTGTGAGTTTGCTTGGTTGTAGGGGCATATATAACAATGATATCTTATATCTTACTTCAAAATACTCTATATCGATTAATTTGTTAAATTAGTCAAGTAATGGGATAAAACACACTTTCTAGCCTCAGTGCGACTTTTAGGATTTTTCTAATAACCTTTATTTTATTTTTTCCTGTAAATGCACATAACATTTAAATTGCATCTTTTCAACGGGAACATTACTATATATTACATTTTCACAGATGCCTAGAGGGCGCTAACTTGCCAATGTATTTCACACAGTATATCCCACCCTCTTACGGCTTCTTGTACGTAATGACCTAATTACGTACTTATGTAACAAATGCAGGCGTTGTTAGCTAATAATAGGAATTTGGATAGCTGGCGTTAGCTGTCATTGAATGTATATTATATCATAACAACAACATGACTGCAAATTGTTTGTTGCTTCTCTTAGACTGCTTTTGTATGACGAGACCGGGTGAGTGACCGCTGTAAACACCAATCATTTTGTTCGGTAACCTTTTTTATTACATAAACTTTGTAATTTTGAAAAATATAGACAATTGTCAAACAAATGTGTTCTGTTAAACCACTAATATGTTTTGCTTAGAAAAATCTTACTGTGAGGAAGTTGCAAACAGCACATTTAAATAAAAGAAGTTTAAAAAGTTAAAAAAAAAATTTTTAGCCAGATTAACATTACCAGTTAGTAGATAATGAATAAATAACTAAAGAAAAAGACTGATAAAGTATGATAAATTGAGTGAAAATGTATTCAACAATTTACCATATACACATTTGAAAAGGTAATAATTGGAGAATGGGTATTAGATTTTTAGAAAAACAACTTGTTAGCGTTAACATTCAAACTGTAGATGCTAACATGTCTTCACATGTGTTTGAATAAAACATTTGTTATGCAAGTCAAACATATAAGAAGGCGTTCACTGCCAAAATATACCTTTACCTCGTTTTCTGCTCCTAAATATGCAGAATGATTTCTGGCAATGTTGTATCGTTGTACTATTGTGAAATGTCAGCTGTTTGACAGTACAAACATTTCACCACGGTCTTGTCTTTTTCACTTTTAAATGTTCGCAAAACCTCTCATCTTCTCTGAGCTCATTGCAGTCTTTCCACTCTGTCGTTGTTTTTCTGCTTCTCCAATATCACCCAGCTGGGGCCACAAAATCCAGTTACGGTATTAACATACATTTTGTTATTTTACTTTATTTAAAATGTGTTTGTCTATTTGTGTCCATCCCTCTTAAACCACTTTAGGACAAGACCCTCAACTGTTCCGTGTTTCGGATCAAGGGTTCTGTACCTACCATTGGTTACATCCTCGTACCTAAAAACACCAGCCAGTCTATGGGTTTGACAGGAAGATATTTTTACCTCCTCTTCAATCCTTCACAGGGGAAATCTTTTTCGATTGTGCTGGATGTCATTGCAGAGGTAATATTGACAATGTTGTAGAATGCAAGGCACTTGCCAGCCACTCATTTAGGTACACATTTATAATGTGTATAAAAAAACATTACTTGTCTAAATACAGATAATTAATTGATAAAGTAATGGAAAACGTTCTCCTGGTTCTTTTTTGTTATGGGCAGGATGGCCGGGTGGTCCGAATCTCCATCTCCAACATGTTCAAAGAGTTCAAATCTACTCCGACGTCGCTTTGTCTGCCTTTCCTGTGCGGATCTGACAAGGATATGTTCATTGAAACTAAAGACCCATCAAGAGGACAAGGTAAAATACATATAAAGTGTAACCTTCAAATGAATACTGCGTCTGTCTTCTATAGTCGCTGGGTCCATGGTCTACAAATGCAAATACCCGGAGTTTCTAGCATCTGGTCAAAAACATTGTCATTAACAGATGTGGCTGTAGGAAACCCCCATTTTTATTATTATTCTGCAAAATGATAGTGGCTTGATTTTAGAGGTATCTAAATTACTTGTTTTGGGGGCCACATTTCCAGAAAGCTAAGGACCTGCGGGCCGGATTTCTCCTTTCACTATTAATCTTATTTGGTATAATCCAGACTACCAATGTCCTCTACCATGGACATTTGAGTTTGGTCTGTTTATTTTGTCAGTTACTGGAGTGCTCTGCTGTGGTTTTAAGGACCTTTTGCAAAAAGCTAGTCAAAGATCATCTCTTTGACAACACACTAGTGTTTTTAAGAATCTGGTGCAAAAATGAATGAGTGCACAAGTTTTTTTAACCGAATTGTCAGGGCACCAGATGAATGGCCCAAATGATGAAAAAGAGAGGACCTAAAATGCAACTATAACAGGGCTCGAATTTAAACACGGCAACTGCTGCGATTGCCCTTGTCTTTCGCCGTAATGCCCAAAAAATTTACCAACATTTGCGGCAAGAACATGCCGTCACCGCCCTCAACTTTTTACTTGTTAATGGACTAGGTATGTAACGGTAAACGGTATAATGATAATTTGCAATAAAATTCCAGACGGTTAGTAATACAATCTTAAGTTTTTAATTACCGAAAAACCGTCATTTATTAATGCATTTTCAGTAAAACTCAAAGTAAGGCGCATGCGCACTAGCTGTGTTTGTCATGGCGGACAAGCTACACGGACTTTGCTGCGGAGATTTCCCCTCGGAGTAAACGGAGCCAAGCGCTTGGTTTACGTCATTTTCCCTCGCCCTCTCGGCGTGTGTTTAAGAGCGCACTGCTGTGTTTAGATGGACACATGTGTGGACAATTTTGGAGACAGACACACTTGTCCCCACACTAAAAGTATACAGCGAAGGAGAAAACTATTTGATGTTTTGGAGCAGGCGATGTGTCATGAGCGTTGTCACAACTTGTTTATAAAGTCTTTACTTTGTTGACTGGGATGTTCACTCGTCCTTTATTTAACTGCAGACTGTATCAGTGTTCAAATAACATCAATACAAGCTCAAATGTTTTGTCATCTCATCGAACTGAACAAAGGCTGTGAAGATTGGGTATTCGATGTGAGAGGCATCACTCCGGTTTTTTTTGTTGTTGGACAAACTGTTGTACTGAAACACTAGGGAGGTGTTGGAGAAGAACAAAGCTTGTTTATTAGACTTCATCTTCATTAGCCAAACTGCTTTGTATTTTATTTTGATATAAAAAAGTAAACGCCATGTTTTTTTTACAATACTTGTAGGGATGATGTTCGAAAACCGGGTCTCCCGATGCTTAGATAAGAAAAGAACCGATTATATGGATTCAAATCCCTTTTTGAGAACCGGTTCCCGTTATCAAAGCCACTATACCATATTTTCGCGACCATAGGACGCACCGTATTAAAAGGCGCCGTGTCAGTTACGGGTGCTATTGCTGTATTTAACGCATAAATAAGGCGCAGCGTACTTTTGGGTGCAGGCATGGTTAAACATACGCTAGCTTAAAACATACGCTAGCTTAAAACAGAGGCTAGCATGCATGGACGCTGTTTTAAAAAAGCAGCAGGAGCAAAGCTGAGTTTGGTTGTACTTTATTGAAGTATTTATCAATGTACTCACATTATTTTTTGATCAATCCTCATCCACAAATCCATCAAAGTCCTCATCTTCTGTGTCCGAAATTAACAGCTGGGCAAGTTCTACATCAAACACCCCAGATTCCCTCTCGTTATTTTCAAAGTCAGTCTCGTTGCCGTGGGGCTCCTCGAAAAAGATGCTGGCTTTTGCGAAAGCTCGAATAACAGTGCAAGCAGACACGTTAGCTCAAGCATCCACGATCGATTCACAAATTGTGGCGTAACTCGCCCGATGCTGCCTCCCAGTTTTCGTGAAGCTGTGTTCGTCTGTCATCCGTTGCTCCCATGACGCTGACAACTTCACTTTGAACGTCCTGTTTACACCCATGTCCAGCGGTTGGAGTTCCTTCGTCATGCCTTAATGATGACTCCAGGTGGAAACTTTTCTTTCGGCAGCATCTTTCCCTTGAAAACCACCTTAGGTGGCAGTTTCTGTCCATTAGCATAGCAAGCTAGCACAACAGTGTGACAGTCTCCAGCTGTCGTGTGGGTTCCAAGGACCAGCAAGGAAGGACATGTCTGCGGGCAGGTTTAGACTTCTTTATTTTTTCAAATAAAACCTCCGTCGTCGGTCGCGTCGCTTTGCAGCTCCGCCTCCTCCTGCTCGCTCTGCCGTTCGCTCCTCAGCGTCACAGTGTCGTCGTCTTCTTCCTTGCGCTCTCAGTCTCTCTCGCTCTGCATCCGCCTCTCTCATCTCCGTCTCTTTTTCTGACGTTCGCGTCTGTCGCCCTTTTTTACGGTGCGAGAGGATAATTACGTTGTCTGCAGCTGCGCAGCCCCCCCCCCTTTCGAGGGAGCGGGAAGTGGGGACGGCCAGGTCCCCCTGTGGCCCCGGTCTTCTCCTTTTCCAGCTGTTCTTTTTCTTCCTCTTCTTTGTCTTTTTCTTTGCCTTTGTGTTTTCCTTTGTCTTTGTCTTTTTTGTCTTTTTCTTCTTTGTCTCTTCCTTCTTCTTCTTCTTCTTCTTCTTCTTCTTTATCTTTGTCTTTTTCTTGTCCTTCTTCCACTTCCACTTCTTCTTCTTCCACTTTTTCTTCTTCCACTTCTTCTTTTTCTTCTTCTTCCACTTCTTCTTCCACTTCTTTCGGTTCGGGGGAGCCACTCGCCGCCCCCCTCCATCTGGTCCGCCAATGCCTGCAAGAGCCGACTTTGCTGTCGGCTGCTTGCCGCGAGCTCCGTGAGCGAGCCTATGAGAGCCCACAGGGGATCTTCTCCCCTGCCTCTGGTGGTCCTTCCCTGTTGGGCGTCAAATGTGACCGTCTCCAGCTGTCGGGTGGGTTCCAAGGACCAGCAAAGAAGGACATGTCTGCGGGCAGGCATAGACTTCTTTATTTTTTCAAAAAAAACCTCCGTCTTTGCAGCTCCGCCTCCTCCTGCTTGCTCTGCCGTTCGCTCCTCAGTGTCACAGTGTCGTCGTCTTCTTCCTTGCGCTCTCAGTCTCTCTCGCTCTGCATCCGTCTCTCTCTGGCTCATTCTCTCATCCCGTCTCTTTTTCTGACGTTCACGTCTGTCGCACTCTTATACGGTGCGAGAGGATAATTACGTTGTCTGCAGCTGTGCGATCCACACACCTTGTGCTGATTGCGGCGTCGCTCCTGGCGCCCCCCGCCTCGCTGCTCGCTCGTCGTCCACGCCTCCTCGCCGCCATCTTGGAGCGGGCTCCGGTGTGCACTGCCTCCCTGTTGGACTGCCGGCCACGCCTTCTCGCCGCCATCTTGGAGCGGGCTCCAGCGGGGCACGCCTCGCTGTATGTCTGCCGGCCCCGCCTCCCTACAAACAGTAAAAGCGACTTCTCTTGCACTGTTGTGCGTATCGATTCACTACCGTGCTGGTCCCCTTCTTCTCCACAGTGTGCTTCACCGGGATGTCGAAAGTGAGCGGCACTTCGTCCATATTGGTGATGTGTTTGTCTGCAAATGTTTTATTTACAACGCACATAGCAGCACTATATGCTCACTGTGGGCGTGCCTTTAGCGTCCTGTCTCACCTGAAACCTTCACCCTTTAACGTCTGCATGCTGTCCTCAGTCACGTCCGCCTTTCCTCCATATAAACAGCGTGCCGGCCCAGTCACATAACATCTACGGCTTTTGGAACTTAGTGCACACACAACTATCTGCATTCGATAAGAGATTCGATAAGGAATCGGTTCGATAATGGGATTCAATAATGGCATCGACATCGATAATTTCTTAACGAACATCAGTGTTTCCCACACATTCATTTATTTGTGGCGGTCCGCCACGAAAGAATTACGTCCGCCACAAATTAAAAAATATATATATATATATTTTTATTTTTTATTTTAATTTATTATTATTATTATTTTTGTTTTTTGTTGTTGTCCTGTCCAGCTCCTCAGGCAAATCATATAGTTGATGTAGATGCCCATATAGACTGTTCAGATTTACTTTACAAAAGAGAAGTGTAGGATACTTCTCTTGTTGCCTTATTTGTATTTGACCACTACTGTTTTCTGTTTATTTGTTACTGACTGTGGCAGGACACTTCTGCCTCTGTTTCACTTTATGTTGCTGGTAAATAATATGGTTGTAGTAGTAGGCTAAAGTTAAATTATTTAGTATGCACTAATTAAAGGGGCAGAGCTTTAAGAGACATTTTAGCTTTTATATTTTATAAGATATATTTTTTCTAAGAACCACAATTAATAAATATATTTCAGTGAATAACTTATTGTTCAAATCTGTATATAAATATGTACATAAAGTGTTGTAATTATATTGTTGAATGGATGGACGTTTAAAACAAAACTGTTATTATTAATTAGTAAGTATACATTTTTTGAGCCTTTTTAGAGAAAATCATATCATTGTAGTAAATTATGTAAATTACTCGATGATGTCATGTTGACCACGCCCATAGCCACGCCCCCACCGCCACAGGTATCTTGGCAGTTTATGGGAAACACTGAACATCATCCCTAATTACTTGTTTTTTTCATATCACAAAGGTATTATACTTCAAAAAGCATTCATGTGACACATCATTTTGTTAATATTTTATTGTATATAGTTAATTCCTATACAACACATTTCTGCTCAAACTCTTAATGGATCTGTCCCGATAAAGCATCTACATGTACATAACTTAAAAATATATATATATATTAAAAAAAAAAAAAAAACCTCTATCAAAATGTAAAAATAGAGATAAATGCATCATGTAATGACAAAAAGCTGACAAGTTGATATTATTAAAGAATTTAAAAAAACTAATATTTGTCTTTAAATATATGTATAACGTTTATCTATAGCCTTTTTATCAGACATTGCAAATGACATGATGGTGTTACGTTCACACCCCAACACTGCTTTACCTAACAATCAGTAATCATGATTTCAGTATTGATAACAATAATCTTTATTATTACTTTGGCCATAATTGGCAGCCCTAGATCTCATACATGAACACTATTTTTATCTATATGGACAAAAAGTACAGTTATGTCTTATGGCCATCTGGTGTCATCTTTCAAAATGATCTTACATATTCATATATATACCTGTATATATATAATGTTTATTATGTGTGTGTGTGTGTGTGTGTATATATATATATATATATATATATATATATATATATATATATATATATATATATATATATATATATATATATATATATATATATATATATATATATATATATCTCCTGCCTCGAAAGAAAATAATGTTTCTCTTGGTGTCCTAACTTGCCTTGGTGCCCTAAAATATGAGACCTTCGTTAAGGCAACACTTGCCTTGACCTTAAAAAGTTAAAATTGGAGGCTTGCTAGAAGAACACTACTAGTAAAACTAAAGAAGTACAGCAAATGAGTACTGACTGCATCTGAAGAAAACAAGCTACAGCAACACCTTATTTACATGAATCATATTATGATCATATCATACCATCTTTTTTCCAAAAATGAGAGGGCTTAAAGGGATGCCTTGAGGAACGCCTCAGTTATGTTAATCCCAAGTTTTTTGTTTGCTTGCAAGGTTAAAATGTCAATGCAAGGCTCTGCCAATGTGTTTACTGTGGTGCAAGTTCCCTTATACAACAGGAGCACTCTGGAGTTTTTAGGAATTTTCTGCAAAAATGTTTCTTACAAGTTTCAAACTAAACTTCCCCGGCCAGATTTAGCACAGTTGCATAGCCCTGCTTTATTTTGTCAGTGCCATTAATGCTGACTGAGCAGTTTTGTCTTTATCATTACTACAACGTTGGTTCTGTTGTTGCTGTAATATGCAACATACCGTAATTTCCGGACTATAAGGCGCACCTGACTATAAGCCGCACCAGCTAAATTTAGGGGAAAATACAGATTGCTCCATATATAAGCCGCACCCGACTATAAGCCGCAGGCGTTTTGATGTGTAATTACCGTAGTATATAGGGGTTTGGCGGGACAGAGATGACTGTTTGGGAACGCAAAGCGTCCCATTTATTAACAATAAATCTTTCAATCATTCAATCAAACTTTGACATCTTTGACATGACAAACAACATTCGTGCAGAGTACAAATAATACAACGGTGCAAAGTAATACAAAGTTATCAAAATGGTTATCAAAATAACCAGCCTACTACCGGTATATGAAAAGTCAGTCTTTAATCATTGTGTCATCGTCTTCCTCCTGCGTACTAAAACCACCGAAATCCTCTTCACCGGTGTCGGAGAAGAACAGGTCCAAAATGGCGTCGTCAGCCACTCTCTCTCCTTTGTTCTCGCTCTCAAAACCTTCCTCTTCGTCAGTGGAATCAACGGCTCCGGCTTCGTCAGCCGTTACGCCGTCCTCTTCATCATCACGACGCAGCAGTCCAGCTTTTCGAAAGCCGTTGATGATCGTGGATGTTTTCACACTTTTCCATGCTGTCAGGATCCACTGGCAGACTTGAGCAAAAGTTGCTTTTCGCATGCGACCAGTTTTGGTGAATGATTTCTCACCGTTAGTCATCCATGCCTCCCACTGAACTCGTAGTGCCACTTTAAAAGCACGATTCACACTGATGTCCAGTGGCTGCAAATGCTTCGTTGTGCCCCCAGGAATCACAGCTGGAATAGAGTTTGTGCTCTTGATGGCTGCTTTCACAGAATCTGTTATATGGGCCCTCATGCTGTCCAAAACGAGCAGTGCTTTTTTTTGGTGAAAAAATCCCCCAGGTCGCTTGCCCTAGCACTCATTCAGCCATTCCTTCATAACGCTTTCCATCATCCACCCTTTCTGGTTGACTTTTATGGAGATGTCTTTCGGGAATTTTTCATTTGGCATAGTAATCCGTTTAAAAATCACCATCGGTGGAAGCTTTAGTCCGGATGCTGTGCAGCCCAGAACACAAGTGAAATGTGTTCTCTCATGGCCAGTTGTTCTCAGTGTGATGGACGATTCACCTTTTTTGTTAACAGTCCTTGTGAGAGGCAAGTCAAAGGACAGAGGCACTTCATCCATGTTTATTATCTCGTCCGGTCCGATGGAATATTCGTCTATCTTTCTTTGTGTGAATTTGCGGAAGTTTGTTATTTTCTCTTTGTGGTCGGGAGGGAGTTGCTGACTCAGAGTCGTCCGTGCCCTAATGGACAGTCCTTTTCGTCTCATAAATCTGAGATACCATGATGGTCCACCTCTAAAATCTTCAATATTCATTTCTTTGGCGGTTGTTTGGGCTTTCAGTCGGATCTGCACGGGGGAAACACCCCGGCCGTCTGCTCTCTGTGTGTTCACCCAGTCCTCAAGAAAGTTTTCAAGTTCCGGCCATCTGCTTTTATTACCTCTGAAGGATTGTTTTGTCTTTTTGCATTGAATCAGTTCTTCATGCTGCCGTCTCCAACGTCTCACCATTGATTCATTGATGTCAAGGGTACGTGCAGCAGCTCTATTTCCTTCTTTGACAGCCAGATCGATTGCCTTTAACTTAAAAGCAGCATCATATGCACTTCTCCGTTTGTTTTCCATATTGAGGGTGTTTGCATGAACACTTCCTTCGCGCAAACTGTCGCTGATGCTCTCCTACTCTTTGTTTTGCTCTCGTTACCTGGCGCCAGATGTCTGCCTCGGTCTCGCGCATCCTCGGTAGTGCGCGCCCCTGGTTACCGTAAGCCGTAAAAAAGCCGCACTGTTGTATAAGCCGCAGGGACCAGAACGAGGGGAAAAAGTAGCGGCTTATAGTCCGGAAATTACGGTACTTGCTGAAATGACTGTGTGGTAAAAGAGAGCTGTGTTTTCCTGTTCACTTTGCGGTGCAGGTAAATAAATGATATTAAGAAGATTTACAATTAATTCTGAAAAGCAGATGCTTGAGTAAATAGCAGTAAGGAAATGCTCTCCTAATTAGTGATACCAAATGTATTCCATAATGTTGTCATCACACTTTTTGTTCCCTTGGTCTAGTTTCTGAAGCCCCATCTCCCAGCCAGGTCCGCTGGACCTGTCTGATGATGGATTTGCAGGAAACACTCTCAACCTACCTCAACCAACTCCACTTCAAGCACCTGAAGAATGTCAAGCTTTGTGCCTACATGTCCGTGAAAAACATGTTTACAACCAACATGCTACTCAATCCGGGTGAGGATTCCTGTATAAATTATATTGATGTCTTCTATTTCTATGTAAATAATAGTCAAAAGAAACACAGCTGTACCATTTCTTAGAAATGCTACTCAGGCTATGGATTTCCCCAGTTGTACTATAATAATAAATACTGGTTGTTCTCTATATACACCGTATGTCGTTGTCTAATGCACAAAAAGAAGACGGCCTGATACAAAAAAGGACACTTTGATCAATCCATTAGCAAAAGAACTTTTCATTGCCGCAGATGTTGACACTTCAATCAGTGAACCGGTCATTTTGTTAGTCAAGAGAACGCTGTAGGAGTGAGTCCTTGAAATACAGTTGGTACGGAACGTATTCAGACCCCTTTAAATTTTCACTCTTTGTTTCATTACAGCCATTTTCTAAAATCAAAAAAGTTAATTTTATTTCTCATCAATGTACACTCAGCACCCATCTTGACAGAAAAAAACTGAAAAGTATACTTTTTTGCTAAATTATCAAAAAAGGAAAACTGAAATATCTCATGGTCACAACCTGCTCAGTGGCCTTGTGGTTAGAGCGTCCGCCCTGAGATCGGTAGGTCGTGAGTTAAAACCCCAGCCGAGTCATACCAAAGACTATAAAAATGGGACCCATTACCTCCCTGCTTGGCACTCAGCATCAAGGGTTGGAAGTGGGGGTTAAATCACCAAAAATTATTCCCGGGCGCAGCCACAGCTGGTGCTCACTGCTCCTTTCATCAACCAGTAGGGTGAACAAGAGGATGGGTCAAATGCAGAGGACACATTTCACCACACTTAGTGTGTGTTACAATCATTGGTACTTTAACTTTAACTTTAAGTATTCAGACCCTTTGCTCATATTTAGTAGAAACACCCTTTTGAGATAGTACTGCCATGAGTCTTCTTGGGAATGATGCAACAGGTTTTTCACTCCTGGATTTGAGGATCCTCTGCCATTCTTCCTTGCAGATCCTCTCCAGTTCTGTCAGGTTGGATGGGGAATGTTGGTGGATAGCCATTTGCTGCTCTCTCCAGACATGCTCAATTGGGTTTGGGTCAGGGCTCAGGCTGGGCCAGTCAGCAAAGGTCACAGAGTTGTACTGAAGCCACTTCTTTGTTATTTTAGCTGTGTGGTTATTATAGGGTTGTAAAAGCCTGTAAAGAGTTTTGTCAAAAAACACATGAATGACTCCCAGATCATGAGAAATAATATTCTCTCGTCTGACGAGACCAAGATTGCACATGTTGGCGTTAATTCTAAGCGGTATATGTGGAGAAAACCAGGCAATGCTCATCACCTGCCCAATATAATTAAAACATGGTGGCGGCAGCATCATGTTTTTCGGGTGTTTTTCAGCTCCAGGGACAGGACGACTGGTTACAAAGGAGTGGCTTCAGTACAACTCTGTGACCTTTGCTGACTGGCCCAGCCTGAGCCCTGACCCAAACCCAATTGAGCATCTCTGGAGAGACCAGCAAATGGCTATTCACCAACATTCACCATCCAACCTGACAGAACTGGAGAGGGTCTGCAAGGAAGAATGGCAGAGAATCTTCAAATCCCCTTGTTCACCCTACTGGTTGATGAGAGGAGCAGTGAGCTCTACTCAGTGGCCTAGTGGTTAGAGTGTCCGCCCTGAGATCGGTAGGTTGTGAGTTCAAACCTCGGCCGAGTCATACCAAAGACTAAAAAAATGGGACCCATTACCTCCCCGCTTGGCACTCAGCATCAAGGGTTGGAATTGGGGGTTAAATCACCAAAAATGATTGGTGCTGCCCGTTGCTCCCCTCACCTCCCAGGGGGTGAACAAGGGGATGGGTCAAATGCAGAGGACAAATTTCACCACACCTAGTGTGTGTGTGACCATCATTGGTACTTTAACTTTAAAGTGAGCTTTTGGCTCAGTCTGCACACTCTGGAAGAGGTTTTCTTACAGGATATCTCTGTACTTTGCCGCGTTCATCTTTCCTTCAATTACAACCAGTCGTCCTGTCCCTGGAGCTGAAAAACACCCCAAAAGCATGATGCTGCCACCACCATGTTTTAATTATATTGGGCAGGTGATGAGCAGTGCCTGGTTTTCTCCACATATACCGCTTAGAATTAACGCCAACATGTGCAATCTTGGTCTCATCAGACGAGAGAATATTATTTCTCATGATCTGGGAGTCATTCATGTGTTTTTTTGGCAAAACGCTATGCAGGCTTTTATATGTCTTGCACTAAGGAAAGGTTTTTGTCGGGCCACTTTGCCATAAAGCCCCGACTGGTCGAGGTTTACAGTGATAGTTGACTTAGTGGAACTTTCTCCCATCTCCCTACTGCATCTCTGGAGCTCAGCCACAGTGTTCTTTGGGTTCTTATTTACCTCACTCACCAAGGCTCTTCACCCACAATTACTCAGTTTGGCTGGACGGCCAGGTCTATGGAGAGTTGTGGTCGTCCCAAACTTCTTCCATTTAAGGATTATGGAGGCCATTGTGCTTTTAGGATTTAGGAACCTTGAGTGCTGCAAAAATTCTGTTGTAGCATTGGCCAGATCTGTGCCTTGCCACAATTCTGTCTCTGAGCTCCTTGGACAGTTCTTTTGACCTAATGATTCTCATTTGCTCTGACATGCACTGTGAGCTGTAAGGTCTTATATAGACAGGTGTGTGCCTTTCCTAATCTAGTCCAATCAGTTTAATTAAACACAAATGGGCTCAATTAAAGGAGCAGAACCATCCCAAGGACGATCAGAAGAAATGGACAGCATGTGAGTGAAATATGAGTGTCACAGCAAAGGGTCTGATGTGATATTTCAATTTTTCTTTTTTAATAAATTTGCAAAAAATTCTACATTTCTGTTTTTTTCTGTCAAGATGGGGTGCTCAGTGTACATTAATGAGAAATATTGAAAAATTAACTGTTTAGGTTTTAGCAAATGGCTGTAATGAAACAAAGAGTGAAAAATTTAAAGGGTACTGAATACTTTCCGTACCCACAGTAGCCATCAGCCAATATCATTGTGTAGCACTGGACATCCTAAGTGCAGCCCATGATGCAAGATTTTGTATCTCTTTGTTCTATCTGCTCTTTCCACAGAGCTTTCCTATCATGACTCCAAGCAATTGGCTGGGGCCTCTTCAGAGGCCGCAGCACCAATGCCGAGAGACATGGCATTTCCGGTGCCCAAGGGACAATCCTGGCTTGACTTGTACCATTACTTCAGGTGACCTTAAATTATACTTTTATTGTTTATGAGTGCAGGTTTAAATAGAGCATTTGAATATGGCATGGAGTAACCAGGTACCGCCTTATTAAATTAAAGGAAAATATAACTTTTTTTATTTTTATTTTGCTCATCAACATTCACTATGTGAGACAAGAACACATGTCTTTAGCCCTTTCCTTTGCATTCTAGATAGTGGAGAAACTGCAACCACAAAGCAGCTAGCAATGCAGGTAATGGGGATTCACATATTTTGTCTTTAAAGCCCTCTAAAAACATCCTTATACATGCTGTAACCATGCACGTAACAGGCACATACGTGACAATATGTAATACTTACAGTTTATTGGTCATTTTAAGTATTAACAGAACTTCTTTCCTGCAGTAAGTAGTAGTAGCCGCTCCAGTAGCTATACATTACCTCTTAGCCCTCAATGGTAGCCTAAAGTGCTGTGAGCAAGGCTCTGTCTACCTCTGCTGGAAAAGTAGTTGCTCGGCTTTAGCTCTTACAATAACAATGTCGATATACCATGGTTATTATGCAGGTCACAACATTGAAATGGAGCTCTGGTAACAGTTTTTGGCTGTTCTTTTAGAGTGCTTTATAGGCAAAATTATTTTAATCCCCATTATCTGCATTGTTAACCGCCTTGTGCTACCATTTTTTTTTACTATCTAGAATGCACAGAAAAGGAAAAGACAAGTGTTCTTGTCTGGCATAGGGATTACGGATGATGGGAACATTTTTTTAAAAAGTGCAATTTTCCTTTTCAGCTGGGAAATCAATTTGGTAGTACTTCTGCAAGGTTCTCCTTTTTCCACAGAGAAATGCTGAAACTCTGACAGATTGAACATTGGGTTCTTGGTCACCTCCCTGACTACAATAGGGCCCTTCTCCCCACGATTGCTCAGTTGCACAAGTTAAGTGCCACTGAACACAGTACATTATAGTCCTGTTTCAAGCGTCTGTCCCTAAAGGGGAACTGCACTTTTTGGGGGAATTTTGCCTATTATTCACAATCACTATGTAAGACAAGAACACAAATGTTTTTCTTTTTTTATGCATTCTAATTTGTATTATACATCAAGAACAAGGTGGCTTACAATGCAGATAATGGGAGTCCACTATTACATCCGTAAAGCCCTCTAAAACACATCCAAAAACCGCCAACAATACTCCATTTACATCCCGTGAGCTGAATAAAACCAAGTTTTAGCGATATTGTTAAAATAAGCCCAAAGTACTGAGCTGTTGCTGCTGCTGCAGCTTCGCCTTTAAATTAGCAAGAGTTAATTCTGGATTATAAATCATGCATATCACCTGGATAGTAGAAGGTTGTAGCTGTAAACCGAGAAACTGGTCAACTTTGACATTCAACTTAGACCCAAAGATAGCGAAAAAAGACAGGATAAAATGCTCGTTTGAGGCCACCTTTTTTTTTAAATTTTTTTACTTCCGGCAAGAATATGAATAGCTCTTAATTTAAACAGTAAGATATCAAAATCACATCTGTCTGCATCCTAGTGAGAGCAGACATTGTACAGTAAGTTATTGTTTTATTATGTTCATAGTTTGTATTTCTTGTTGAGCACTTAGCAATAGTGCTACATAATGCTTAGTGTATAAATGAAGCTTAATTGTTTTAGCACACTGCTTCTTAAAACTTGTAGCTCATCCTTCTTATGTTCAGGCTCAAAAATATAAGGGTCTGGATCATCATTATTTATCCCAAGGTAGTATTTGATGGCTCTCATGAAGTCTGTCATGATTAGTAGTGTTGTTGTTGAAGGGATAAGCGAACGTTGCGATCTGTCTGAGAAATGAATACACCGCCGTATACTTAAAATGATCAAAATATGTAAATATTACATGTTATTAATATTAATGTGCCTGTTACTACATTACATATATACTTACGGCATGTATGTATATAATGGAGGTTTTTTTAGAGCACTTTATAGGCGGAACAAAATGAACCCCATTGGATCCATTGCTAGCTGACTTTTGCTAACGTTAATTTGCATAAAAAAAGAAAAGCATACGTGTGCTTGTCTCATAAGGATTGTGAATGATAGACAAAATTCCAAAAACAAGTGCAGTTCCCCCTTTAAGGACCCATGGTACACAGTACTTTTTTTCAACATATTTTAAAATAATGGTCTGCTGTTTCCTCGCTTCCCTGCTGCTTGTAAGTTTATTGTAGGTCATAAATCATGCCTCTCACCTTAAAAGTAGATGGCTGAGGATGTAATCCGACAAGTTGTGACACTTTGACAGCCATTTAGGACCTGGAACTAGCGAGGATGACATAAAAAGCGCTTGTCCCTTGGTCGCTCTACCATCTGAACCATACCACCCTAATTTAAATGGGCCGGTTAACCCTATGGTTGTCGCCAATCAGTGAATATTATCATGTGTTTCTATGGAAACCCTGAACTTGTCTTTTTCTATTAGGTTTCCCCCAAAAGAACGACACACAGACGTCAAAGAAAAAGACAAGAAGAAGAACGAAGCCAGTGAGTATCTGAAGACTAGCAAGACCATATTTTGCATGTAACATTTTTCTTTTAATGTGACGTCCATTGTAGAGGTTTAGAAGTTTATACAGCAACTGACATTAAAAGCTTCAAATGTTGTCTGTTAAGTGTTTACACTCAGTTTATGGTGGGGTAAAGAAAAACAAGGGAGATGTGTGAATGTCATCTTGGCATGCTTGAATAAAAACTAGTCTTTTTTTATTAGCAATATGAATTTTAAAAAGTCACAAAAAACAGGTAAAATGTATTCATACATACTAATGAGTTGAGCAAATGTGATTGTTATCCACATTATTTACATCCAAATTCTGTTTGTGGCTTGCAAAGTGCTCTGTCTGCATGCTCGGTTTTTCACAACTTTGTGCAGATACAGTGATAGTACTGTACATGTTTGCTCAATTCTGACAGCCGCAAAAACACTGCAAAAGTTAACTATTTAGCTTTAGCAGAGATGCTAACAGTCCCTTTCATAGACAATATATTGTTGTGCTTTCCTCTACCTTTGCGGACGTTCTGGTTGTTGTTAAATGAAAACACTTGATATGAAGCACACTACACCTTTTGCAAGAAAACATTTCTATAGCATATCTGAAAAATGGCTGTTATGATGTTTGCCAATATTTGTTCCAATTTGTTTACAATAGAGAGGTTTCTGGATTTAACAGTGTATTCAAAACAGGTAACGGAAAAGTTACAACATCGGTCTCAATCAGTGAGCTACTGCCAAGAGGTTCCTGTAGAAGTGTATGATTTGTGTTTCCACCACATTTCACAGTTCAGGGTAATTTATACAAATCAGGCTGATGATGTATGGAGGAGTGGCTTAGTTTATTTTTACACTAAAACCATTTCAATAAACAGACATTATAAGGTTTGAGTTATTTTACTAAAGTCAAAGTAAATAAAATACAAAGCAATAAAATACAAAGTCATATGATTTCAAAAATAAAGTGTACAGAATTGTTAATAAAAAGTCAGGCTTTTTTCCAACAATCAGAAAGTTGTCCTCTCGGTAAATGATGAATTCATGAGTCAGCTGGATCTTTTTGGTCTATTTCAGCTGTAAATAACAATATATAAATAATAAATGTCAGTGTTTACCTCACGCCGACAACACGTGCATGTTGCTTTAAGCTTGTTAGTATTAGCATTATGTTTACTCAGGTTGAGGCTACTACCTACACAAATGGAGTGTCACTGACTACTCTACAACATGTAATAAAGTACAAAGTTAATATTTGATGTTATTTACCTTTGTTCCACTCGTTTACCGCGTCCTTTATTTCACATTTGCCCAATGAAGGCAGAGTAGTAAGCAGATGAAGTCGCCGCTTCGAGTACGGCTTCATACTCCTTCGTAAATATGTTTAAAAGAGTCCGTCATTTCTTTGTAAAGAATAATAAACAACAATAAACTGCATATAGTTTAAAGATTACAGCTGAGTAAAAACACTCCAAGTTAGTTCCACTGATCAGCGATCTTCAGCACACAAATAGCCCACAAAAGTTATTGCATTTCGAAAGCTCCTTTCGTTTTTGGTGGAAACACAGGGGGAACTTTATTTACCCGAGTAAATGGGAAAGCTCCTGTAAAAGTTCCTGCGTTCGAAAAGGGCCTATTGTTAGAGTGGCCAAAAATATTAAATATACTTGTTAAATAAAACATCTTCCGTTTTTTTTATTAATAATTAGGATTATGATGCTACTGCATTTTAATGTTGGTCATTATGGTAGAACTTGAAGAGCCAATTATTTTCCAAGGTGGTACTTGGTGAAAAAAGTTTGAGAACCACAGATATAGAATTTTGATTGCGATTCTCTGGGGATAATAAATTACTACACACACACCATTGATTGTCTAAAGAAGAAATTACTGTTTTTATATAATTATTACTATACATTTTAAGACTCCATATTGTCTTGTTCTGCTTAAAAGGGAACTGCACTTTTTTTTAAAATGTTTCCTATCGTTCACAATCATTATGGGAGACAAAAAGAGATGTTTTGTTTTTTTTTCACTTTCTAACATGTAAAAATCGTTAAAATCTACGTCAGGGGTCGCCAACCCATCGGTCGTGATTGACCAGTCGATCTTTGGCACCTTCCTACTGGTCGATCGTGAAAATATTAGAAAAAAACACCCCCCGGAGAATGACCATAAGACCCGCAAACTGTCACGCATTTTAACCCCTGAACACGCCCGCACGCCTTAGATCCCGCGGCTCTCAAAACCACGGCCATACCCTCAAGCACGGCCGTGCGCTACAACCGCTCGTCTTGCATTACGTGACATGCTCATAAATCATCGCACTGCAACATTGACTGAATGTCTGACTGTTGCAACAAATGAGACATTCTCCAGCATCCAAAACCAAACAACTTTTCCCTCAACCACGAGTCTATGACCATCATCGCTCACGTGTAACGGGAAGCATACGAGACTCCATGAACATTGCGCCCAAGTACTGATTATGTGTTGATTTATTGTGAATACAAAACTAAACATTGACATGTGCAAAGGCAGTTATTTATGATAAAACAAGGCGGCAGCTAAAGAATGACTTCCCCATTTATCCCCTCTTTATCACACAGGAAAAACCCACCCGGTGAAAGGCTGATTTTGCTAATTCCAATGCTGATGTAAAAACCATGTGACTCGCGTCCCATATGTGACCAGAACAAATATACTATAGTACTAAGACTATAGTGGCCAGAGACAGTTAGCTTCTACATCAGGGGTGCCCAAAGTGCGGCACAGGGGCCATCTGTGGCCTGTGACTCCGATTGTCATTGGCCCCAGGCACATTACAAAAAGCAAAAACAAAAAAAAACACCAACAAAAATTGGGAATGAGAAAAACTCAAATTGTTGGCATCAGCCAATAACAACGACACAATGCTTTGTCTTTAAAAAACATAACAAAATATATTTCCATCCATTCATTTTCTACCGCTTGTCCCTTTTATCTATTTATATTTTTGGTGCAACCATAGTCAAATATCTGTCCCCACATCAGGAAGTACGCGAAGCCTCGCTGTACAAGAAAAAAGCCAACCTGTTGTGAGCAGCATACCGGAGCTTGGGGAAATTGTCACTGAGCAGACTGACCACATAGTTGATCAGCCAAAGGACCACACACGCTCTCGTCGTAAGCGGCTCCCATCTACCCCCTCCTGTAACACTGATGACGGCGGTGCTCACTTGTTTGTGCATCAGCCGGCTGACGTCCCCAAACACCACGGGGAAACTGATGAGGTGGTGAAGCAAAACATTTCAATCACATAATAGCCTTTACTTTCAGCTTATTTTATTTCCAGTATGTTGAAAGTCCTCTTCCACATCCTGTCTGGATGTCATTTTCTGAAGACACCAAAGAGCAAGTAAAATAAATTGCAACAGTATTATACAGTATTTTGCAGCAGTCATTATAAACTGTGTATTTCATCTTTCCCTCCTCATTAGAAGCTGTTGCCGGACCCAATTCTCAGGCTGAGGAGAATCATTGGTTTTGGAGGAGCCACCACCAAATGTGTACGCCTATTTTACGCTATTTTAGCCCACATATGTGAAAAAGTTATCTGCAGTATTTTACAAAAGTGAGTACACCCCTAATTTTTTAGCAACTAGTTCACAGTCAGGTCGAGGCATGGGCCGGTATGATGTTCTGAGGGTATAACAACCTTTGGCAAAAAAAAACGGTATGGTATTACAGCTCTAAAATGTGTTTTATTTTGAAATGTCTTGATTGAAAAGAAGAGAAGAATAACTTTTCAGTCAGCCTGCCTTTTTATAAACAATATAATAGAACATGATGAAAATATTTATAAAGTATTTAAAATAAATAATAATTGTGGGCGAAGTGGCTCGGTTGGTAGAGCGGCCGTGCTAGCAACTTGAGGGTTAACTGCTCCCAGTGCCACCCACACTGGTTTAAGTGAAGCTGTAATGTGTAGATAATGGTTTTCACTATGTAAAGCGCTTTTGAGTCGCTAGGGGAAAAGTGCTATGTAAATACAAAACCCAAAACCAGTGAATTTGGCACGTTGTGTAAATCGTAAATAAAAACAGAATACAATGATTTGCAAATCCTTTTCAACTTATATTCAATTGAATGGACTATAAAGACAAGATATGTAATGTTCGAACTGAGAAACTTAATTTTATTGCAAATAATCATTAACTCAGAATTTAATGGCAGCAAGTTGGCACAGGGCATTTTTACCACTGTGTTACAAGGCCTTTCCTTTTAACAACACTCCGTAAACGTTTGGGAACTGAGGAGACCAATTTTTGAAGCTTTTCAGGTGGAATTATTTCCCCTTGATGTACAGCTTAAGTTGTTCAACAGTCCGGGGTCTCTGTTGTGGTATTTTACGCTTCATATTGCGCCACACATTTTCAATGGGAGACAGGTCTGGACTACAGGCAGGCCAGTCTAGTACCCGCACTCTTTTACTATGAAGCCACGCTTTTGTAACACGTGGCTTCGCATTGTCTTGCTGAAATAAGCAGGGACGTCCATGACAACGTTGCTTGGATGACAACATATGTTGCTCCAAAACCTGTATGTACCTTTCAGCATTAATGGTGCCTTCACAGATGTGTAAGTTACTCATGCCTTGGGCACTAATACACCCCCATACCATCACAGATGCTGGCTTTTGAACTTTGCGCCTATAACAATCCGGATGGTTCTTTTCCTCTTTTGTCCGGAGGACACAACGTCCACAGTTTCCAAAAACAATTTGAAATGTGGACTCGTCAGACCACAGAACACTTATCCACTTTGCATCAGTCCATCTTAGATGAGCTCCGGCCCAGCGAAATCGGCGGCGTTTCTGGGTGTTGTTGATAATTGGCTTTCGCTTTGCATAGTAGAGTTTTAACTTGCACTTACAGATATAGCCACCAACTGTAGTTACTGACAGTGGTTTTCTGAAGTGTTCCTGAGCCCACGTGGTGATATCCTTTAAAAAACTGATGTCGCTTTTTGATGCAGTACCGCCTGAGGGATCGATGGTCCGTAATATAATCGCTTACATGCAGTGATTTCACCAGATTCTCTGAACCTTTTGATGATATTGCGGACCATAGATGGGGAAATCCCTAAATTCCTTGCAATAGCTCGTTGAGAAATGTTGTTCTTAAACTGTTCAACAATTTGCTCACGCATTTGTTCACAAAGTGGTGACCCTCACCCCATCCTTGTTTGTGAATGACTGAGCATTTCAAGGAAGCTGCTTTTATACCCAATCATGGCACCAACCTGTTCCCAATTAGCCTGTTCACCTGTGGAATGTTCCAAATAAGTGTTTGATGTGCATTCCCAAACTTTCTCAGTCTTTTTTGCCACTTGTGCCAGCTTTTTTGAAACATGTTCCAGGCATCAAATTCGAAATTAGCTAATATTTGCAAAAAATAACGTTTTCCAGTTCAAACGTTAAATATTTTGTCTTTGCAGTCCATTCAATTGAATATAGGTTGAAAAGGATTTGTAAATCATTGTATTTTGTTTTTATTCACGATTTACACAACGTGCCAACTTCACTGGTTTTGGGTTTTGTATAATTCACTTAACAAAAAAATCACTGAATTATTTATAAATGAATGTTAAAGTTAAATTATCAATGCAGTTTACTGTTGCTGAACTTGCAATTCAAGTGACAATAACACACATTTTCTTTGTACGAAATAAACAACAAAAAATGTGAATTAATGCAATTGCTAAGTGGCTCACAAAGATCACAACATAGATCTCAAAATGAGTTTACATCAAATTATCTTTTTTAAATGTAACTTTATTTTAGAATTTAAGTAAAGCACAGCAAGTTAGCTGGTGTTAGCCACAAGTTGGTATTTATGTCACTAAAGTCAGATGCAAGTGGGAAGAGTAAGTTCATGTCTAGACTTAAAGGAGAACTGCACTTTTTTTGGAATTTTGCCTATCGTTCACATTCATTATGAAAGACAAGCGCTTTTCATGCTGTTCTCGCCAGTTCCAGGTTCAAAATGGCTGTCAAAGTGTCCCAATTTGTCTGAATATATCCTCAGCCATCTACTTTTCAGGTGAGATGCATGATTTATGATCTACAATAAACTTACAGGAAGCAGGGAAGCGAGGATACAGCAGACCACTCGATGATGTAAACATAGGCACACCCGGAAGTGATCACGTCGCCGGTATAAATAGTTTGTCTGTGTTAGCGCTGATTATAACAATATCACAAATACTTGGTTAATATTCAAGTCACGAAATATAAATGGAGTATTGTTGCCGCTTTTTGAATGGTTATTTATGTGATTTTATGGGCGGAATAGTGGGGCTCCCATTGGCTTCCTTGTAAGAGGACTTTTATTCACGTTTATTTAATATTTAGAATGCATTAAAAAAAAAAATCCATCCATCACCTTTTTTTTTATAATAATTTTGAACGATAGGAAAAATTCCAAAAAAGGTGCAGTTCCCTTTTAACTTTGAATATTGCATATGTAGCGATGGTTGGTCCTCAAATGGTAGATGCACGATCATGTTAGGTGTTGCCTTTCTCTTGCTGCCATGTGCCGCAAGCAGCATGATCGTCATTTTTACACAGAGTGAAAAGTTCAGAGGACTAGTCTCCTTCATACATTCTTATACAGACATTACAGCCTGCAGAGCTGTGTGACGCGGGAGGGATCATGATGTAGTGGCGCTGTAACCGCACGCGACCTGAAGGATTTCTAAAAAAAATTAAAGTTTTAGTAGATTTAAAACCGGCACTTTTTTTATACCTTAGAACCTGTAACCGTCTCCTGCCTAGTCAGGTCCATAAATATTGTGACATTGACAACATTCTATTCTTTTCGACTTTATACGCCACCACAATGGATTTGGAATGAAACAAAGAAGATGTGCTTTGACTGCAGACTTTCAGCTTTAATTTGAGGGTATTTACATCAAAATAAAAGGGGAACGGTGTACTGTAGGAAATACAACAGTTTATAGATGTACCTCCCACTTTTTAAGGAATCAAAAGTAATAGGACAAATAAACAATCATAAGTTTCCCTTTTAAATATTTGAATGCAAATCCTTTGCAGTCTATTACAGCCTCATGTATTGCTGTACGATGTAACAATATATATCATTTGTATATTACTTGTGTTGCCACCTATTGAGACAAGGCTGTGTGATGATTCAAATCTATACTGCTATACAAGCTAGAGTAGTATAGCCAAGTTTAATATGGTATTGTCTCCTGGGAAAAAAAACGGTGGCTGTGAGGGGTGTTTTCACTTTTGTGAGATACGATTGTGTATTCATCTAACAAAGACTTAGGGAAGTGTGCTCTACTAAACCTTTTAGGCCTTATGGACCAGATTAGGTGACGCTGTGGTGTATCCATGTCATGCTATTGTCGTCTCCATGAAGATAGACTCCAACGAGCAGCGATTCTTCATCGGCCATACTGATAAGGTAAAATGAATTCCTCTTACAATGTGTGGCTTTGATAGTGTCATAAATACACTAAGGGTGTCCAAACCTTTTCCACAGTGGGTCGGATAAAGAAAAATTAAAAGGATGGGGGGGCAACTTTGATTTAACAAAAATGCCTAAACCAATCCAATGTACGTGAATATACTGTACCTCCAATGCTATGTGTCTTATAGGTGACGAATAAAGTAGTTAGGGTTATAGTATTGGTTATTTCAAACATGCATACAGTTAGATACAAAGTGGTACATCAAATATTTACATTTTCATATTTCAACATGTTGGAAAAAGGTTTAGAAGAAGCAGATCTTATTAAAAATTATACTCCTTTTCTGTTTTATAGCAATTGCTCACACATTTGTTCACTTCATGTACTCAATCTGTAACACAAACAAATAAATAATAGAGTTCACGTGAAAAGATAGTTTTTATGAATATGTGGTAAATAAAAGATTGTCTCTTTAATCAACTAAGTTAAAGATGTTTGAGTATTAATGGTGTTAGTATAGACATAAACTTCCTTTGATAGCAAAAAGTTAACCACTTGATGTAGCTGTAGAGCATTGGATTGAGTTTTTTCTAAACCTGATGTGGGGGTGCCGAGGATGTCGTGGCTTGTGCAGCCCTTTGAGGCATTTGTAATTAAGGGCTATATAAGTCAACTTTGATTGATTGATTGATTGATTGATTGATTGATTGATAGAGCATGGGTCTTTAATGTTTTCCAGGCCAAGGGCCCCAAATTAATGGAGAGATGGAGCAGGGACCACCTACTCATAAAATCCTGTATAAAACTGTTTTGAATTAAACTGGTCCTTAAGATACAGTACCTTGTTATTGTGCAGTACTAAGATGTTCAAATAATACAGTATATCGCCGCTAGTAGCAACTGGCATGCTAATCGCTAGCTGAAAACTGTTGTGCTAATCACTAGCTATTATGCTGCTAATTGCTAGCTGGCGACTGGCACGGTAATTGCTAACAAGCAACAAGAGCGCTAATTGCTAGCTATCTTAAACGCTAAAATGAATAAAAGTATATAATTATTTATGTATATTTTTTTTAACTTCAAGATACAGTGAGAACGGGGTACACGTCACATATTTTTAAACTCAACTATAGTGTGTTTAATCAATGTTAATGTGCATTTAAATTTGTGGGAAAAAAATTGCATCTATGGTCATGAGCTTTGGGTTATGACCGAAAGGACAAGATCACGGGTACAAGCGGCCGAAATGAGTTTCCTCCCCCGGGTGGCGGGACTCTCCCTTAGAGATAGGGTGAGAAGCTCTGCCATCCGGGGGGAGCTCAAAGTAAAGCCGCTGCTCCTCCACATCGAGAAGAGCCAGATGAGGTGGTTCTGGCATCTGGTTAGGATGCCACCCGAACGCCTCCCTAGGGAGGTGTTTAGGGCACGTCCGACCGGTAGGAGGCCACGGGGAAGACCCAGGACACGTTGGGAAGACTATGTCTCCCGGCTGGTCTGGGAACGCCTCGGGATCCCCCGGGAAGAGCTGGACGAAGTGGCTGGGGAGAGGGAAGTCTGGGCTTCCCTGCTTAGGCTGCTGCCTCCGCGACCCAACCTCGGATAAGCGGAATAAGATGGATGGATGGAAAATTGCATGGGAATACAAAATAATATTAATAAATAAATACTGACCCCTGCTGCAGTAGCTCTGCAGACCACCTGTGGGTCGCAGACCCCTGTTGAAGACCTCTGCAACATCCTTTTAATCTGGTTCTCTTGCTCTGGCAAAGCTCGGTCAAAATCACATTATTCATTCGTTTTTCTGGTCTATCTCATATATGGTCATCTTTAGAAAGGCGTTGTCTTCCTGTAGGACCTTAATATCTTGGTGCAGTGCTCTAATTTCCTCTCTAAGTCTCTTCATTTTATCTCTGAGATGTCATCATAAGCTAATATTCTGTAATTTCTATATTTGATTGCAGACTTTCACAGTTGATAATAGGATGTCTATTTTAATTATTGCAAAATTACAAATTGTATTGCAAAATTGTATTACCACTCGACATCCATTGCTTTCGGTCTCCCCTAGAGGGGGGGGATTACCCACATATGCGGTCCTCTCCAAAGTTTCTCATAGTCATTCACATTGACGTCCCACTGGGGTGAGTTTTCCTTGCCCGTATGTGGGCTCTGTACCAAGGATGTCGTTGTGGCTTGTACAGCCCTTTGAGACACTTGTGATTTAGGGCTATATAAATAAACATTGATTGATTGTTTCTAGGAACTTGTTCAGTGGACCAAGATTTCTTGGCCTAGGAATGTTTCTTAGCTATTTAGCGGCGTTTATATCTTGTGTATTTCAACAAATGAATACCTTATGCCAGACAGCGCTAAAGTTGGATGTGTCAGCTAAGTAACTTTGTGGTTGCGCTTACGATGCGTGATCAGAAACGCTTTAAATCCGTCCAAAAACTTCAGCAGCCTGATTGGAGCTACAGTTGTGGTCAAAAGTTTACATACTTGTAAAGAACATAATGTCATGGCTGTCTTGAGTTTCCAATAATTTCTACAACTCTTGTTTTTTTCTGTGATAGAGTGATTGGACCACATACTTGTTGGTCACAAAAAACATTCATGAAGTTTGGTTTAAGTTCAAGACAGCCATGACATTATGTTCTTTACAAGTGTATGTAATCTTTTGATCGCAACTGTATGTAGGTTTTAGGTTGCGAGACAACCACTTGCACTTGCTCAACGGCTTACAGTGCTTCTAGTTCGCTTGTCTCAACAAATATGTACCTCACGCCAGACAGCGTTCAGGTTGAATGTGTCATCAAGCTATCCTGTAAATGTGATCATGTTGAGTGGTCCGGAAATCGCCACATTTACTTAAAACTCCGGTAACAAGAGTGGAGCTTTTTACTAATTGTTATTAGTTTAATAACTTATAATTTCCATTCATCAATTTTACATGCCACTTATCTTAAATAGGGTTGTGGGTAAGCTGGAGCCTACCCAAGCTAACTTCAGACTAAAGGCGGGGCACACACTAGATTGGACACCAGCCAATCGCAGGGCACATCTAGACAAACAACCATTCGCACTCGTATTCACACCTATGAACAATGTAGAGCAGGGGTCACCAACCTTTTCGAAACCAAGAGCTACTTCTTGGGTACTGATTAATGCGAAGGGCTACCAGTTTGATACACACTTAAATAAATTGCCAGAAATGGCCAATTTGCTCAATTTACCTTTAACTCTATGTTATTATTGATAATTAATGATATTTATCTTTGTGGAAATACTAATCATCTTAATGATTTCTCACAATTAATATATATAGAAACAGATAAATATCAATATGCAACACTTTATTTTTATATTTTCTCTAAGTGCACATTTTTCAAATTCAATTTTTTCGAATGATCACTTTTAAGACAGTCTTGTGAAATCACAATATCCCATTTTAACTAGCTAGCCACTAACATTTTTGAACAAATCATGAATTACTTTGCACCATGTTTGTACAAATAACAACTCATGTAAAATACAAAAGTCAACTCTCAAATTTTTAAAGAAATCATGTCACACTTTGAACTGGACACCAAATCTGGGGACGGCGTGGCGAAGTTGGTAGAGTGGCCGTGCCAGCAATCGGAGGGTTGCTGGTTACTGGGGTTTAATCCCCAACTTCTACCATCCTAGTCACGTCCGTTGTGTCCTTGGGCAAGACACTTCACCCTTGCTCCTGATGGGTGCTGGTTAGCGCCTTGCATGGCAGCTCCCGCCATCAGTGTGTGAATGTGTGTGTGAATGGGTGAATGTGGAAATACTGTCAAAGCGCTTTGAGTACCTTGAAGGTAGAAAAGCGCTATACAAGTATAACCCATTTATCATTAATTTATTTATTTATCTGTTTCTTTGTCAGTTAGTGAAGACCAAGACTTTAAAATATTTTCTTGGATTTTTAATTTTTTTTTGAGTTTTGTCTCTCTTAGAATTAAAAATGTCGAGCAAAGCGAGACCAGCTTGCTAGTGAATAAATAACTTTTAAAAAATAGAGGCAGCTCACTGGTAAGTGCTTGTCAAGTGTTTTGCTTTTTTCACTGTGCTTATCCCACACTTGAAGGGATGTACCAATGCTGAATGTGGCTTCTGGATTTCACTCAAAAGACCAGACCGTAGTTACTTTTTTCCTTTTATTTTCCTTTAGTTTGCAAGTTTTTCCAACGAAGAAACAGCTTCTTTTTTCTTCTTTAGTCTTTTTAGCAGTCTTTAGCAGTGTTAGTAGACTTTAGTTTCTTTAGCTGTCATTAGCTGTCTTTAGTAGCCTTTAGCTTCTTTAGTAGGTGAAAAACCTTTAAGGACAAAACACCACAAGATTAACATGCTGTAAAAAATCAATCAATTATCAATCCCATAATTTACAATTATTAATTAGGCTATCAAACACTTAACAATTAAACAAGATTCATATTTTCCCTTTAAGTTAATTCAGATTTTAAATAAATTGTCTCAACATAAATGCACCAAGATACATATAAAATACATTTAACACCAGAAACACAATAGATAAATGCAGCAGAAAACCCAATATGCAAATACATAAATACCTAACCAATTAACCACCTATTTTAGATACATATTTAAAATCCATATCCAATATAAATATGTTATTAATTTAGCAGTGAAACACTCAATCTTAAACGCGGTCTGCTGGTAGAAAAATACCCCTTTTCTCTGCCCTCACTAGCAGCCAATGATCCAACACAGTTAAATCCAACACTTTCAGTTGAGCGACTTCACCCTCCTGATGAAGCAAACTGCTCCAACATTTATCAAACTAAGCAAAGAATCACAACACTTCCTTACCAAACAACAGTTACACAAAACACTGTGTGTATTTAGCCTCCAGACTAAGCACGCTACATGCACACAACTCCCCGCACCCTCCCATCTCACCAGCGCAACAGGTGCGCCACACCCACAAAGAGAAATAAAGTGCAATCTTACCGGCTGTCTGTTCAGCTTTTGGTTATAGTACACTTTTGGCACAACTCTGTGTTATCTGTAATGAACCAAAGCTTTCTCCACTCTGCGCTGGCGTCTTTTGTCCTCCTTTATTTGACACAGCTGTCTAATTACCGGGCTCGCGCACCAGCAGACGAGACGGGAGCGCGCCGCGTTATACCTGCGCGTTAACGTAAACTGATAATGCCGAATTATATACATTTCCTGGGGTTGCCTAGGTCAGGGGTCGGCAACCCGCGGCTCCGGAGCCGCATGCGGCTCCTTGACCACTCTGATGCGGCTCAGCTACATACATAATAATGGATTAGATTTATATAGCGCTTTTCTAGACACTCAAAGCGCTTCACAGAGAAGTGAGAACCCATCATTCATTTTTACAACTCATTCATTCATGCCGACCCCCCCCCGATTTTCCCAGGAGATTTATGGATCTCAGTGTCCCTCATAGATTACTCCCAGGGAAAAAATAATCCTATTTACACTCTAATTACTAAATAAAGGGTGTGCCCTAATTGCACTGCAGTAATTGTCCTCTATAGCATTTACATACAGTGTGCCAGTCCAGCCACATGTTGCATGTTATTACTTGCACACACAGGAGACAGCAAAGCATACTTAGTCATCAGCCACACAGCTTACACTGACGGTAGCCGTATCAAACAACTTTAACATTGTTACGTTAAAAATATGCGCCACACTGTGAACCCACACCAAAAAAGAATGAAAAACACATTTCTGGAGAACATCCCACCGTAACACAACATAAACACAACACAACCACTACCCAGAATCCCATGCAGCCCTAACTCTTCCGGTCTACATTATACACCCCCGCTACCACCAAATCCCCCCACACATCAACCCCCCCCCCCCCCCCTCCCCCTCTCCGTGCGTTGGTTGAGCGGAAGAGTTAGGGCTGCATGGGATTCTGGGTATTGGTACCGTCAGTGTAAGATGTGTGGCTGCTGAGTTAGTACGCCTTGCTGTCACTTACGTGAGCAAGCTGAAATTGCATTCTACGTGTGGTCGAGCAGGTACACTGTTAGGGCAGACTGTAGAGGGCGCCAAATGCAGTGTCATCACGCTCTGATATTCGGGAGTCTCCCGGGAAAAATGAGAGGGTTGGCAAGTATGACGCTATCAAGCGCCATTCATTCAAAACTCGCGGGCTGCACAAACATCAAATTTCCACATTAAAGTGCGTGCCGGTGCGTGTGTCGGAGACCCCTAGTTAACATAGCACAAAGCGTTTAAGCTTTGTATGCGGTGTTTTTCATTTTAAATTTAAAATTTTTTTTTGTGGCTCCCATTACTTTCTTTAATTTGTGAAACTTGCCAAAATGGCTCTTTGAGTGGTAAAGGTTGCCGACCCCTGGCCTAGGTGAATAGGGATGTGGATGTGCTCTAAAATAAAATATAATTTTATTAAGTGGGGTTTGGCTGGTTACGCACTCGCGCATCAGCTGACGAGAGTGCTGCTATTTGAGCTATTTTTAGAAAAGGCCAGCGGGCGACTCATCTGGTCCTTACGGGCGACCTGGTGCCCGCGGGCGCCGCGTTGGTGACTCCTGATGTAGAGTCTCCGAAAAAACTAACATGCATTTTTCTGTAATGTGAGAGCAGAAAACCCATCCACACACGGAGAAAAAAAGAGATGCCCAAACAGAGATTCAAACCAAGATCTCTTGACTGTGCGGCGTACATGCTAACCACTAGGCCACCATGCAGCCCATGTTATGATATCATATATCTCATTGATAGTTTAATTAATGTACTTTTCAGAGGGTCAACAAAAAACTACCTGCAGCTGTGTCTCTGGGCCGCTGTTTGGAAGCCCCTGCATTATGCATTACTTATGAGCTGCCTCATTTCTGTCGTTAAATATGCTGGTGTTCTGCAATGAAAAAACATATTAAGAACTAAACTCTGTTATGTTAATCATGAATTTGTTGTAGTCTACTTTGCTTAGTCTAAGTGTTTAATTTCAATGCATGGGAGAGACAACAAGGCCGAGTTGATTATCTTGCCTTTCAATAACTACTTTGATTGCAGATCACATGAGGGTGCTTATGTTGGTGCATGACTGCATTAAATTAATTGGACTGTCTGCCTCTGTAGGTGTCCGCACTGGCTTTCAATGGCAACTCTACAATGTTGGCCTCTGCACAAACGGGTAATTATTGTGTAGTTCGAGTATGGAACTACCTGAAAGGTAATTGTCTGGCCATGTTCAGGATGCAAGCCCAGTCTGTTACCTCTGTCAGGTAACCAGCTGTTATCTTACATGCAAAGTCAAAACAATACTAGCAGTAGGGACTGCTTTTCCTTCACTTAATGAAATTTTTTTCCCAAAGCTTCTCATACAGCGGCGGCTTTCTCTGTGGAGTTGGCAAAGACAACCACGGCAAAACGGCAAGTACTTCAAATGCAACTTCTACCCCCCCCAGATGCTTCAAAGGCCCGAATTTGTATTTGGTTTTCAAAAGATGCTGCATGGGTTACTGAAGTTGTCATTTTATTTTAAATGAAATGCCTCTTCTAAGTAACTGGGTACTACTTGAACTTTTGCTTTTTATTGTTATGTTCTGTTTCACAGTTGGTCGTGGTATGGAACACGGTTAATGTTAGCAATGGTGGAGAAGTGAGCATCTTGGCCAAGACAAAAACAGATGTGGACATTACAACCATGAAGGTTGCAAACTTTGATGATACAAGGTACGCTCCCTTCTTGTGCACGTGTACTACAGGTTTCCTAAAATTCTTTAATACTTACCATTTCATGTTGATAAGTATTCTATAGTACTTTTCTTTGATTGTGTGCTTGTTTGTGGTTTCAGGCTGGTGTCATGTGGTCATGATAACATTCGTCTGTGGCGGGTGCGCAGTGGCATACTGCGTTCCTGTCCGATCAATCTTAGTGATTATAAATCATTGGACTTCACTGATGTGGCATTTGAGGAAGGAGACTCCCCTGATCAGCATCTTGAAGACCGAACTCTGTGAGGAAGCAAATTCAATATTCAATTCAGATTTTTTATAGGTCTAACTTAGGAGATAATTCCCTCTTTGGTTGTCTCATCTTAGATTTGCTAGCAGCCAAAGTGGCCACATCTTTGAGATTGACTACACCAGAGTTGTCATTCGAAATGTCAGGTGGTTGTTTCCAATGCCACGGCAGGAGAAATTGACTTTAAACAAAGGTCGGTATTAAATAATTTGGTCATGAATGTTTCACATTCATGAGCTGAAACAATAAGTGTTTATTTTCATTCAGGTCACGGCATCGCAATAAACAGCATCAGCGTGTCCCCATCTTTCTGTGCCACGGGCTCTGAAGACGGCTACCTGCGGCTTTGGCCTCTGGATTTCTCCGGTGTCTTCCTAGAGGCTGGTAGGCACTTACTTGGAGCAAGCGGATTAATCTTTAATGCATCAATGCTTGTGGAAAGAAAGGGAAAAAAACCTCTGTGTTCAAACATGATTGCCGTGAATAAGTGTGATTTGATTGGTCATGGGGCAGTATAGCTCGGTTGGTAGAGCGGCCGTGCCAGCAACTTAAGAGTTCCAGGTTCGATCCCCGCTTCCGCCATCCTAGTCACTACCGTTGTGTCCTTGGGCAAGACACTTTACCCACCTTCTCCCAGTGCCACCCACACTGGTTTAAATGTAACTTAGATATTGGGTTTCACTATGTAAAAGCGCTTTGAGTCACTAGAGAAAAGCGCTATATAAATATAATTCACTTCACTTCACAGTTCCTGAAAGTTTCACTTTTTTTATTCATAGGAAGAGCAAAGGCAAAAGTGTGCACGAAAGAGCAATGGTGAAGTTGGAAGATTGTTGTACTTACTAAGCATCCAATGAGCTGAGCAGCTCACACTTCCTAGGGGACATATTTTTATGGTATCGAGAGATTGTTATGGTATGCCATCATGTATTATATCCAACATTACGCTCCTATATGAACATAAGAAAAATTAGTTCTCTCAAGCAATTAGAGAAATAGATAATTAATTACAATCTGTAATCAATTAATCTAATTTTTGATCTCACCTAAAAATGCTAAGAAAAGCCCTCAATTTAGGGTATTTTAATTTATATGAATATTGTGACAGATCAAAGTTAGTTTTTCGATACAACTTCTGATGCACCTGAACACATCCGCAGTGATGTTTTTGGGGTCATAAGATGTTTCGGGTCTTTCAAACATCATTCACCCTCTCCAAGGTCACCCAACCGCAAAAAAAAAAATATATATATATATAAAAATGCGGTTTGTGTTCAGGTGGCACTGGCTTGTCCTCCCCATGGTTCTTCTCTTAGGATCAATAGCCATCTCGAGGCTTTCTCAGCGGCTTCAGTGATGTTCTTGATGGCTCTGCTCCTTGCTGTTCCTGTGATGCCCAGGGCACTTAAAGCTTTGTGGAGTGAGTGCCCCACAAATCCTCTTCTGATGGGAATACATATTGCCCTCCAGCCTTGGTCACGACAGCTGATGGCCAGGGGCCGTACTTATCAAGCTTCTTAGAGTGCCATTTTACACTTAAGTCCTGAGAATTTGCGAAATTTAGTCCTACTCTCAAACTTAAGAATAAAAGCTTTTTATCAACGTTCTTAAGTCTAAGAATCACTCCTACTCTCCACGATATTTAAGAGACCTTCAGAGGTGTCTTAAGTGGTTAGGAGTTGCCAGCAGGGGATGGCACTGAGGCGAGAGAGACGTGCGCGAACATTCAGGGAGCAGAACGATGTTCTGGATTTGTTTGATGACGAGCAGCTGATCAAACGGTATCGTTTAGACAGAGCGGGTATTATTTTTGTCACAGATTTAATACTTTTCGATTCCATGTTGATTTCTGCATGTGGCTGCAGTGGGCTAGTATATATAGAGCTCCCAACAGGTATAAAAGAAAGGGCATCTCTATCCTCCTTCAAAACCGCAATAAAAGTTCACCTCCAGGCAGCTACAACCCTAAACTAACACCCTCCCCGGATTGCTAATAATCAAATGTAAACAATCAAATGCAGATACTTTTTCTTTTTCTTATGCCTTCTGATCTCTCTCTCTCTGTCTCTCTCTCTCTATGTCCACTACTTGATGTCCATATCCCCCCCACCCACCCCCCCTCCACACCCCTGATTGTAAATAATTCAATGTGATTATCTTGTGTGATGACTGTATTATGATGATAGTATATATGATAGTATATATCTGTATCATTAATCAATTTAAGTGGACCCCGACTTAAACAAGTTGAAAAACTTATTCGGGTGTTACCATTTAGTGGTCAATTGTACGGAATATGTACTTCACTGTGCAACCTACTAATAAAAGTCTCAATCATTCAATCAAAAACCCACACCAGTTTCAAATTAGTTGCCTAATTAATGAATTGGAAAGAAAATGTTATGACAGTAGCGTATACACACATACCGTGAGGTGAGTGACGTCAGTGAGTGTGTGGGCGACAGAAGAGAGGGAGCGGTAGCGTGAGTGCCGGCGGGGACTAGTTTGTTTTGTATTATTTTGTAGTTTATTGTCAAAATATACACTCCCATTGTCCACTTAAATATTTCCAAGATATTCCTTTATTCTTAGACAACGGATTCCCTTCCGTGATTGGTCATTTCTATGGACACAGAAATGACGTCACCTAAAATTCCATTTACGGCACATAGTAATGTCGTAATTCAGCTCTGAGTGTGACACTTAAGATTCAGTCCTACACTTCGCTGAAAGTGTGAGTAAGACGCTTGATAACTAACTTTTAAGTGCAGCTTTCAGCGAAGAATTTATTTACTCTTAAGTCAACTCTTAGCAGACTTCTTAGGAGTAATTCTGAGAAGCTTGATAAATACGGCCCCAGATGTTCATATAGTCATGGCCAAAAATATTGGCACCCCTGCCTTTCTGTCAGATAATGCACCACTTCTCCCAGAAAATTGTTTTTTTTGTTTGCATTGGAACAACACAAAAAAAGCCAAATCTGATATTATTTTACACAGAAATCAAAATATGGACTGAACAAAATTATTGGCACCCTCAACTTAATATTTGGTAGCACACCCTTTAGAAAGAATAACTGAAATCAATCACTTCCTGTAACCATCCAAGAGTTTCTTACATCTTGCTACTGGAATTTTGGACCACTCTTCTTTTGCAAACTGCTTCAGGTCTCTCAGATTTGAAGGGTGCTTTCTCCCAATTGCTGTTTTTAGATCTCTCTACAGATGTTCTATAGCAGGGGTCACCAACCTTTTTGAAACCAAGAGCTACTTCTTGGGTACTGATTAATGCGAAGGGCTACCAGTTTGATACACACTTAAATAAATTGCCAGAAATAGCCAATTTGCTCAATTTACCTTTAACTCTGTTATTATTAATAATTAATGATATTTATCTTTGTGGAAACACTGATCATCTTAATGATTTCTCACAATAAATATATATAGAAACAGATAAATATCAATATGCAACACTTTATTTTTATATTTTCTCTAAGTGCCCATTTTTCAAATTGAACATTTTCAAATGATCACTTCTAAGACAGTCTTGTGAAATCACAATATCCCATTTTAACTAGCTAGCCACTAACATTTTTTAACAAATCATGAATTACTTTGCACCATGTTTGTGCAAATAATAACCTATGTAAAATACAAAAGTAAACTCTCAAATTTTTAAATCATGTCACACTTTGAACTGGACACCAAATCTGTTATCTGTTTCTTTGTCAGTTAGTGGGAAGCCTGGCATTGCATGCTGTTAACTAGTGTGTTGTACTCTGGCGTGTAACTTGACACTGCAACTCTGAGTGAGTCTTGCAGATGTGCATCAGTGAGGCGTGTTCTGTGTTTGTTCTTGATGAAGTTCATGTCAGAAAAGGCTGATTCACAAAGATAAGATTTTTCCTCATTGTTTGCGGAACCTTCTTAATCTTTTGGACATATTTTCACAGCAATCTGGCCTTAAGCTTAATTATGATAAATGTAAAATGTTAAGGAATCGGAAATCTAAAGGGAACGTCCTTTCGAATGGAATGCAAAGTGCCTGTTTTGTGGACAGATGGACCAGTTAACATACTTGGTGTTGTTGTCCCAGAAAATCTGGAAGATCTAGGCTCAGTAAATTATGATAATCGACTAAGAAAGCTGGACAAAATTATGCAATTATGGAAAGGGAAATCCCTAACCTTGTATGGTAAAATGTCTATTGCCAACTCGTTAATTATTCCTCAATTTATGTATTTGTTTTTGTCATTACCAGCTCCATCACAAAACTTTTTAAAGATTTATGAGCGGAGGGTCTTCGATTTTGTCTGGAACGGCAAACCAGAAAAGATTAAAAGAAAGGTTTTGTACAAAGAGTATGAATATGGGGGCCTGAAACTTCTCAACCTTGAAGCTATGTGTCTGTCTTTAAAAGCATCAATTGTTCCAAAGATGTATTTAAACATTGAGTGGTACACAAATGTCCTGTTGGACAAAAAACATGTACTGTATCAAAAGAAGGTGTATCCTTTTTTACAAGTGATCCCCTCCCATTTTTCTTATGTAGAGAGTCTGCTGGGAAACATGGCGGGGTTCATAAAGGAAACAATCCACTCATAGTGGTGTTTTCAATTTTATGTGCCAGAAAAAAGAAACGATATTTTGCAGCAGATAATATGGATGAACTCTAATATTGTAATAGATGGAAAGCCTTTCTTTTGGAAAAATATGTTTGAAAGAGGAATCATTTTTGTCAATGATATTATCAATGAGAATGGTAAAATTATGAAGTATGATGAATTTAGAACTATGTATGGTGATGCTTGCTCAAGCTTTTCATTTTATCAACTAACTGGAGTAATTGGGAAAAGATGGAAACAAATAATTAATTATGGAACTACTAAATTATTAGTTTGTAAACCTCTAATAAGAAATTCTAGTTGGCAAAAAGGAACTAAAGTAAATAGAAAAATATATAATTTTTATTTAATAAAGAAATCTTTGAAGGCTGCCCCATACAACGCATATGGAAAATGGGAGGACTTTTTTGACTGCCCGTTGCCATGGGATGCCATATTCAAACTAATCTATAAAACTACTATCGATGTGCAAAATCGTTATTTTCAAATTAAAATTATTTATAACTTCTTACCCACAGGGAAAATGTTAAAATTATGGAATATGACAGAGTTTGTTGTCAGGAGCCTGAATCCACCCTGCATTTGTTTTGGTATTGTCATATTGTGTCTTTGTTTTGGTATTGTCATATTGTGTCTTTGTTTTGGGTGGAAGTTGAAAAAATGTGTTTAAGGATTGGTTTGTTTATGAAGCTTAATGTGGTTTCTGTTATTTTAGGAGAGTTCATTGACAATCATGATTTAGTCAATTTAATTACAGTACTCGGTAAAAGGTTTATTTTTAAGGCCAAAAACAGATATTCACTTAGTATTACTCTCTTTAAAACATTTATTCAGTATTTTCTAACTTTAGAAAGTTACATGGTTGAAAACAATAATGATGCCAAAAAACATTTAAAAAAAGATGAGAAGTCCTCAAAGGCTTATTTTGAAAGTATAATTATGTTTATAGATTATATGATATCTGTTGTTGTGTTCCCTAATTTGAGTGACCTGGACATAATCTGGACTGTACATAAATGCTTATTTTGAAAATGTAAATATGTTTATAAATTATATGCAATCTGTTGTGTTCCCTAATTTTTTTCTGTGTACATGAATGAAGGTGTGTGTTGCTGAGTCCGACTTGGACATTATCTGGACTGGGCCTGGTTTTAAAAAACCTTTAAACAAATCTAATTTCATTGACAACCTGGTCTGTTGAAGATAAGGCCCTTTTTTAAAAAATAAAATAAAATAAGATAAATAAATAAAAAACATTTTCTTGGATAAAAAAGAAAGTAAAACAATATAAAAATAATTACATAAAAAATAGTAATTAATGAAAATGTTAGTGGACCAGCAGCCTATACAATCATGTGTGCTTCAGGGACTGTGTCCCTTGCAGATGTGTTGTCTATGTTGTGGGAACCAGAATATTGGTAGCAGAAAGAAATAACCCCTTTTGTGTGAGTGGGTGTGGATGAGTGTGCATGGGGGAGGTTGTTTGGGTTGATGCACTGATTGAAAGTGTATCTTGTGTTTTTTCTATGTAGATTTAATTTGTTTTTGTTTTTAATTAATAAAAAAAAAATTTAATTTTTTAATTTTTAATTTTTTAATTTTTAATTTTTTAGAACAGGCCCGCGGGCGACTCATCTGGTCCTTGCGGGCGACCTGGTGCCCGCGGGCACCGCGTTGGTGACCCCTGTTCTATAGGATTTAGATCTGGACTCATTGATGGCCACTTCAGAACTCTCCAGCGCTTTGTCTTAAGCCATTTCTGTGTGCTTTTTGAAGTATGCTTTGGGTCGTTGTCCTGTTGGAAGACCCATGACCTCTGACGGAGACCCAACTTTCTTACACTGGGCCCCACATTATGCCCCAAAATTCTTTGGTAGTCCTCAGATTTTAATGATGCCAAGCACACAGTCAAGTCATCTGGTACCAGAAGCAGCAAAGCAAACCCAAAACATCAGTGAATCTCCACCATGTTTGACTGTAGGGATGCTGTTCTTTTCTTTGAAGGCCTCATTTTGTTTTCTTTAAACAGTGTGATGATGTGCTTTACCAAAAAGCTCCACTTTAGTCTCATCTGTCCACAGGACATTCTCACAGAAGGATTTTGGCTTCCTGAGGTAAGTTTTTGCAAACTCCAGTCTTGCTTTTTTATGTCTCTGTGTCACCAGTGGGGTCATACTGCATCTCCGACCATAGCGTCCCTTTTCATTGAGATGGCGGCGGATAGTGCGAGCTGACACTGTTGCACCCTGTGTTTGCCGGTCAGCTTGAATTTGTTTTGAAGTGGATCAAGGTTCTTTATCCACAATTCTAACAATCCTTCGTTGCAGTCTTTCATCAATTTTGCTCTTCCGTCCTCGTCCATGGAGGTTAGCTACAGTGCCATGGGCTTTAAACTTCTTGATGACATTGCGCACAGTAGACAGGAAGATTTAGATCTCTGGAGATGGACTTGTAGCCTTGAGATTGTCCATGTTTTTCCACAATCTTGGTTCTCAAATCTTCTGAGAGTTCTATGCTCTTCTTTCCTCCAATGCTCAGTGTGGTACACACAGCACAAAGATTAAGTCAACTTTTCTTCATTGGCTGCAAGTGTGATTTCTGTATTACCAACACCTGTTACTTGCTAAAGATGAGTTTAATTACAAATTAAAGGAGCATCACATGCTTAGTATACAACTAGTTATTACAATTTTGAAAAGGTGCCAATAATTTTGTGCAGTCCATTTTTGTAGTTCTGTGTAAAATAATATCAGATTTGTTTTTTTGTGTGTGTTCCAATGTGAACGAAAGAAATACACATGTGAATACCAAAGCATTTGTAATTTCAACAATTTTCTGGGAGAACTGGTGCATTATCTGTCACCTCAATATTCTCATTCTTCTGGATCTCACCGCAGCTTTCAACACCATAAATCACTCCATCCTTCTCTACCACCTGGAAACTTCCCTCAACATCACTAGCACTGCACGTTCCTGGATTAAATCAGGAACGACAGACAGCAAATCATATCCATCAATAACTGCAAATCATCCATCTTCCCCCTGTCCCAAGGTGTCCCCCAAGGTTTGGTACTTGGCCCTCCCCTCTACACCCTGTACATACTCCCACTTGGACAAATGTCAACATGGCCTCAGCTATCATTGCTATGCTGACGACATTCAGATCTACATTTCAACCCGGTCCATCACCCCTGCCACACACACCACCCTCACCAACTGCCTCACTGGCATAAACATCTGGATGAACAATAGCTTTTTCAAACTCAACCACAGCAAAACCGATCTCATAATTGTTGGTCCAAAATATCTAACCAAATCTGTTAAAGTTTTCAACATATCCTTAAACAACCTCACCCTGTCCCCCGCCGCACATCCGGAACAATGGAGTCATCTTGGACAATAACATTTTATTTGAAGATCACGTCAAACACATCACTAAAACAGCCTACCTCCGCCTCAGGAATATTGCCTGTCTTCGACTCCCCCTCTCCTTCTCTACTGCTGAAAGACTCATTCATGCATTCATCACCTCCAGACTGGATTATTGCAACAGCATCCTTTATGATTAATTTTCCAAAGTCCTCCATAAACTACAACTCATGCGAAACTCGGCTGCACGCCGCCTCATTCGTTCCCCGTCGCTATGACCATATCACCCCTGTCCTACAGGAACTTCACTGGCTACCTATCCTGCAGCGCATCCAGTTCAAAATCATTCTCCTGACCCACAACATGGCCCCGTTCTACCTCTCTGACTTCCTCACTCCTCACATTCCTGTTAGAAACCTGCGTTCCACCAACAATCACCTGCTGTCCTCTCCTCATAGAACTCAGCACCGAACCTGGGAGGACTGTGCCTTCTCCATCGCTACCCCCACCCTCAGGAAATCTCTACCCCTTTCCATCCGTTCATGTCATAATCCTACAATGTTCAAAAGACTATTAAAAACCCACCTTTTCAACATTGCTTTTAGAACTAGACAAACCATCTCATAACACAAAGTTATTTTAAATTTTGTCCATTTTCATGTTGACTGGTTGTTTTATTTTACTGTGTTTTTATGATTATGATCATGTTCAATTTTGATTATTGTGTTGGTGTCTTTGAGTGCCTTTTAAAAGTGTTATATAATTGAAAGGAATTATTATTATTGTTATTATTATTATTATTAAAAACTACAATATGGCTGACGGCGAGAAGACGCAGTCAAAGTGGAGGCACGTAAATACGACCGTCCACATCATGAAGAGATAGTCAGAAAGCAGCTTGAAGATGCTCTGCAAAACATAACCTAGGTAAACTTTTGACCAAAAAACACTGACATATGTTATGTAAACTTCAAGGAAGTGTTTTAAATGTAGAAAATAAACAACATAATATGACACCTTTTTGAGTTACAAGCATCCTCCCCATTAGTGTAGCAAATGCCATAGTGTAAATTCCACCCAAAACATACACTATATTGCCATAACTATTTGGCCACCTGCCTTGACTCACATATAAACTTGAAGTGCCATCCCATTCCTAACCCATAGGGTTCAATATGATGTAGGTCCACCTTTTGCAGCTATTACAGCTTCAACTCTTCTGGGAAACCTGTCCACAAGGAATTTTCAACCATTCTTCCAAAAGCGCATTGGTGTGGTCACACACTGATGTTGGTCGAGAAGGCCTGGCTCTCAGTCTCCGTTCTAATTCATCCCAAAGGTGTTCTATCGGGTTCAGGTCAGGACTCTGTGCAGGCCAGTCAAGTTCATCCACACCAGATTCTGTCATCCATGTGTTTATGGACCTTGCTTTGTGCACTTGTGCACAGTCACGTTGGAAGAGGAAGGGGCCTGCTCCAAACTGTTCCCACAAGGTTGGGAGCATGGAATTGTCCAAATTGTTTTGGTATCCTGGAGAATTCAAAGTTCACTGGAAGCAAGGGGCCAAGCCCAACTCCTGAAAAACAACCCCACACCATAATTCCTCCTCCACCAAATTTCACACTCGGCACAATGCAGTTCGAAATGTAGCGTTCTCCTGGCAACCTCAAAACCAAGACTCGTCCATCAGATTGCCAGATGGAAAAGCGTGATTCATCAATCCAGAGAACGCGTCTCCACTGCTCTAGAGTCCAGTGGCGACGTGCTTTACACCACTGCATCCCACGCTTTGCATTGGACTTGGTGATGTATGGCGCCTTAGATGCAGCTGCTCGGCCATGGAAACCCATTCCATGAAGCTCTCTGCGTACTGTACGTGGGCTAATTGGAAGGTCACATGAAGTTTGGAGCTCTGTAGCAACTGACTGCAGAAAGTCGGCAACCTCTTTGCACTGTGCGCTTCAGCATCCGCTGACCCCTCTCTGTTAGTTTACGTGGCCTACCACTTTGTGGCTGAGTTGCTGTTGTTCCCAAACTCTTCCATTTTCTTATAATAAAGCCGACAGTTGACTTTGGAATATTTAGGAGCAAGGAAATTTCACAACTGGATTTGATGCAGAGGTGGCATCCTATGACCGTTCCACGCTGGAAATCACTGAGCTCCTGAGAGCGGCCCATTCTTTCACAAATGTTTGTATAAAGAGTCTCCATGCCTAAGTGCTTGATTTTATACACCTGTGGCCGGGCCAAGTGATTAGGACACCTGATTCTGATAATTTGGATGAGTGGCCAAATACGTTTGGCAATATAGTGTATGAGGCCTCATGTATTAAGACTTACATGGAGTTTTAAAAATAATTGCGTACGCTCAAATTCAGAAAACGTTTGCATGAAAAAATTAATTTTTATTAAAATGTGAGCACGCATTAATTTAAGTACATTTTTAGTACATCCCAATTACCGTAATTTCCGGACTATAAGCCGCTACTTTTTCCCCTCGTTCTGGTGCCTGCGGCTTATACAACGGTGCGGCTTATTTACGGCCTGTTCTTCTCCGACACCGACGAAGAGGATTTCGGTGGTTTTAGTACGCAGGAGGAAGACAATGACACAATAATTAAAGACTGACTTTTCATATACCGGTAGGCTGGTTATTTTGATAACATACAGGCAAGCACTTTGTATTACTTTGCACCGTTGTATTATTTGTACTCTGCACGAATGCTGTTCGCCATGTCAAAGATGTGAAAGTTTGATTGAAAGATTTATTGTTAATAAATGGGACGCTTTGCGTTCCCAAACAGTCATCTCTGTCCCGACAATCCCCTCCATGGTAGCAGGAACCCCTATATACTACGGTAATTACACATCAAAACCCTGCGGCTTATAGTCGGGTGCGGCTTATATATGGAGCAATCTGTATTTTCCCCTAAATTTAGCTGGTGCGGCTTATAGTCAGGTGCGGCTTATAGTCCGGAAATTACGGTAACATGGAATTGAGTGCACAGAAGAAGTAAATTTATGTCCTTGGCTCGATCTTTTACATTGTTGAAATCAAACGTTGACAAAGCCCAAACGACCACGTCTGTGTTGCCAAAGTATGTAGAAATGTGCATACGCCAGCCACAAGGTTGCTGTGAGGCACTGCTCATTTCCACGTTCAGTTCACTATTGATACATCTCAACTTTGCTCTCAAAAAGGGCATACGCCATGTTTTTGAGCGTAAGCACGCCTAATACATGAGGCCCATTTTCACTGCTAACGTTAGCTGTGACTGCAGCTGCGACTGGGTGGGTGAGCTGCCACGGTGGTAAGCAAACTTCTCACTTCTCAGCCTTTGTGCGTTTTTGAAAAGAACATTTCACATTAATTGGACAAAAACTCGCTAGCAGCAGCAGAGTCTCCTCTGCGGAGAAGAGATGAGAAGCGGTGACTCTGCTACTTAGTGCTCCTCCATTTGCCCAACTACAATGACAGCCTATCAGCTTCTTCAAAAGAAGCCCAAAGACGATGACATCCAATCGATGTCTAATCAGGATGTGACTGACCATACAGAGAGAGTAAAGTTAGAAATTAAAAATGTAATTAATGAAAATAAAAAATATAACACGTTAAATATTTATGTAATTAATTTCAATTAACACTATAATTTCATGCCCTCCAATTTTATCCCTTCTTTTAACCCAATGTTTCTCTAGAACACGAGGGTCCTGTAAGTGTGGTGTCTATATCGTCAGACAGCATGCAAGTCCTGGCCGCCACCTCAACAGGTAACCTGGGATTCCTCAACGTAACAAGTCGGGGTTACAACACGCTGATGAGGTCGCACACGGACACCGTGCTTGGCTTCAGTGTTGATGGGATTCGCCGACATCTCACAACCGCTTCTTCAGACGGCACAGTACGCATTTGGTCTATGGACTCCTTGCATCAGGTAGGTCTCATGATCACATGATATAGCAAACAGGAAACATTAGGATTCCCATTTAATCCAAGAGGCAAAAGAATCCAGAATGTTCGTATTTCCCAAATGCTCTGTAACAACTGGAGCTACTATGTCAGAGTTCAACAGTGAGCTACATTTGATAATGGAGCTTAGTCACAAAACCACGCAGGGATCACAAATCACCTAACCTGCTGTAATGACACTGTCCATTTTGCATGACATTCCCGTTCACTGCTAAAAGACTATTCTGTGCTGTTGTCTCACATTCACAGCTTTATGACTTTGTGTCAGAAGATAGGCCCTGCTCGGTGGCCTTCCATCCCAGTGAGCAGATCTTCTCCTGTGGCTTCAACTCTGGTATTGTCAGAGTCTTTGATCTCTCCTGTGGCAAGCTCATGGTTGAACACAAGTATGTATCAACACAAATAGGATAAAATATTGTCAGGTAGAGACTATGGACATGTTCCATTTGCTTCAATTAGGTTTTTCATGTGAGGTGACAGGAAGTGGCTTGCACAAGTATACATACCCCTTAAACTTTTCCATATTTAATCACATTACGACCACAAACATAAATATATTTTATATAAAAAGACAACACAAAGTGATTGTGAAGTTGAAAAAATGTTTACATAAAAACAATTTTTTATTGTATTTTATACAAAAAATAAGTTAAAAGGGCATTGTGCAAAAGTAATCAGCCCCACTGAGTCAATACTTTGTGAAATCACCTTTTACTGCCCATTCTTCTTTGCAAAACAGCTCAAGCTCAGTAAGACAAGACGGAGAGTGGTCCAGAGTCACCATGGGCCTCTTGGTTGCATTACTAATCAGAGCTCCTCTTGTTCGGCCTGTAAATTTAGGTGGACGTTTTTGTCTTGGTAGGTTTATAGTTGGGCCATACTCTTTCCATTTCCGTATGTTGAATTGAACAATGCTCCGTGATATGTTCAAAGCTTGGGAAATATTTTTAATAGCCTAAGCCTGCTTTAAACTTCTCCACAACATTATCCCTGACCTGTCGGGTGCGTTCTTTGGACTTTGTATTGCTGTTTGCTCCCCAATAGTCTCTTAACCAACCTCTGAGGCAGTCTCAGATCAGCTGTAGTTGTACTGAGATTAAATTACACACAGGTGGATAATATTTAGTAATTAGCATTCAAAGGCAACTTTTGAAGGCAGTTTAGAACCTTTATTTAACCAGATAAGAAAACCCATTGAGATCAAGATCTCTTTCACAAGGGTGACCTGGCCAAGAGGTCAACAGCACATATCACAGAGCAGTTTCAAAATAAATACATTAAGACATACATTTTAAAATACATAAGAGAACTGTAAAACAACAGAGATTTACATCTTTAAAAACACAGGCACTGTGCAAACGTCTCTCGCTGTTTGTCCCTCAGGACAGAACGGAAGGCTCCAAATGGAAGTAGTTCTGTAAGTTTCAGTTTCGTCTGCAATTCATTCCATGCCATAGGGGCAGCAATGCCAAAAGCTCTTTTGCCAAATTCAGTCCGTACATGAGGAACAGTTAAAACATACAAATTGTTAGAACGTAATGCGTAAGAGCTGCTTTTTCTTTGTAACAGAGTACACAAGTATGGAGGTATTAAACCTAAAAGAGCCTTATAAATTAAAGTCAGCCAATGTGTGTATCTGCGTGCACTCAATGAAGATAAGTCTGAATTCATATACAGTTGACAATGGTGGGTGAGACTACGACAGCCAGTAACAAATCTTAGTGCTGAATGAAAAACAGTGTCCAAGGACTGGAGGCATTTAGATGAAGCACTAAAATAAAGCACGTCTCCATAATCAATTACAGGCAAGATAGTTGCTGTCACCAATTTCTTTCTGACTTTAAGAGAGAAGCAGTTTTTATTTCTAAAAAAGAAACCAAGCTTTACCCTAAGCTTAGAGACCAAGTTGTTAATATGGGCTTTAAATGAAAGCTCCTGATCAAGAGTAAAACCCAAGTACTTGTAATTTAAGACCTGCTCTATAGGGTTTCCATTTGATGTTACAATATTCGGAATATTTTCCAGTAGCACCCTTGAATGAGAGAAAACCATTACCTTGCTTTTATCTGTATTTAAAACCAATTTAAGATCAAATAAGCGAGCCTGGATGACATCAAAAGCAGCTTGTAAAAACTCAAAAGCCTGAGTGATGGAGGTTGAGCAGCAATAAATAATGGTGTCGTCTGCATAAAAATGGTACATTGCATTTGACAAATTATTACAAAGATTATTTATGTAGATAGAAAATAAAATGGGCCCCAGCATTGAGCCTTGTGGAACGCCTTTGGTAATGTCCAGTAATGAAGAGGTGGTCCCAGCCACCTGTACACATTGTGTTCTGCTGGAGAGATAGTCTGTGAACCAAGCAGCTGCATTTTTAGATGTGAAGTGAATTACATTTATATAGCACTTTTTCTCAAGTGACTCAAAGCGCTTTACATAGTGAAACCCAATATCTAAGTTACATTCAAACCAGTGTGGGTGGCACTGGGAGCAGGTGGGTAAAGTGTCTTGCCCAAGGACACAACGGAAGTGACTAGGATGGCGGAAGCGGGGATCGAACCTGCAACCCTCAAGTTGCTGGCACGGCCGCTCTACCAACCGAGCTATACCGCCCAACTAGATAATCCAACGTGATGAAGGGCTTGAATTAACAGACTGTGGTCTACTGTGTCAAATGCTTTTGACAAATCAATAAATAGGGCGACACAATATTTCTTGCCGTCTACAGCCTCGATTAAATCATTGAAGACCTTAAGAGCAGCTGTAATAGTGCTATGCTGTTTTCTAAAACCAGATTGAAATGGAGATAACATATTGTTTGATTCTAAAAAATCCTCTAGCTGGTTACTGATGATCTTCTCAAACAATTTTGCTAAAATGCATAATTTAGAAATTGGTCTGTAATTATTTATATTTGTGGGTTCACCCCCTTTTAGCAGGGGAAGAACAAAGGCGGATTTCCAGATTTTTGGAATGCTTTTACTTGTTAGACTTAGGTTAAAAATATGCGAGAGAGGCTCAGCAACAAAATCAGCAGCCAATTTTAAGAAAAAGGGTTCAATTTGGTCAGGTCCTGCTGCTTTAGTTGTGTCCAGGCTCTTTAGTGCACTGTTTACCTCGGATATTGATACAGGTGTAAACTCAAAAGTGCAGGTGCTGCGTCTATTTACAGCCTGTGGTGTATTTGGTATATTAACATTAGTTAAACCAACATTTGACAATTGAGGATTCAACGACTCAAACAAGGATCCGGCAGAAACAAAATACTCATTAGAACAATTTGATATAGTTGTCTTGTCAGACAAAGTACCAGATTGAGTAATTAAAGGACTTGGAAAGTCATTTGTTGTCACATGATTTAAAGAAGCTTTTATGGTTTGCCAAAACTTTTTGGGATCATTTATATGTTTTTTGCATTCATGCAAAGTTGGATGCGCTCAGAAAAAAAAGGGGGCTGAATACTTTTGCACACCGCACTTTTCAGTTTTTAATTTGTAAAAAAATGTTTTGAATCATTTATAATTTTCTTTCAACTTCTTTCACATGAGATATATTTATCTTTGTGGTTGTAATGTGACAAAATATGGCACAGTTCAAGGGGTATGAATTATTTTGCAAGCCACTGTATATGATGCATACTGCTGTGCATGATTGAGATCTTGGACCAGTCCATTTGGTGTCTGGCTTATTGCATAGTGCTCACAAATGCAGTTTACTGAAAGCGTAAACCTTAGCACATGGTAATGACAGTAATTTGTGTTTTTGCAATCCCATTATTATAGTGATTTCAGTGGTGAAGTGGTGGGTCTTGCCTTTTCTCCCGATGGAAGCTCCATGTACAGCGCTGGTTCAGAGGGCTCTCTTGCACGCTACACCTCTTCTGGGAAAGGCAACCAGTTGATCAAAGTTGTATGTGCGTATACACTATGCTACCTCAGGTTAATTGATGTCATGGATCAAGCTTGACATGTTCATATATGTTGGTTATCAACGAGTTAGCCAATTAAAATGAGGAAATCTTGATTTCCTGTTTTAGTGAACACCAAACATGGCAGACACTGTCGTAAGAGTCATTGATTCTCTCTCAACCTGATGGTTTAGGTGGTTTGGTGGCCCGAGGCACTGGCCGCGCTCCAGATGCCCTCACAGTGAGCAGTGACAGCCACTGTCTGGCGTTTGTCGGCCCCTCCGAGTACACAGTCACCATAGCTAACGCAGTATCTCTAGAAGAGGTACTTTTCACTACTGTTTCCACTTGAGTACTTCTAAAATGCACTGTATCCACTAATTGATATTGAATTGACTGAAAAAGAGTCAAGATAGCTTCTCTCTCTTTATGTGGCATTCTCGCCTGATCACGTTGCCTCATATTTTTGACTCCTCATCCAGTCGCTCAGAGTGGATGTGAGTATTTTGGACGTGGACAGCAACTTTCTGGATTCTGCGCTGAAGGTTTGCTTCTCTTCAGCCTCCCCTAAGCATTTGTTGGTAGCTACATCCGCAAACAAAATCCTCTGGGTTGACACTAAAACGGGCTGTTTGCTCCGTCAGGTAACAGGCACAAATTTAGTAGCAATTGTGACAATGGAATGTTTTACGTCTGACTCTTTTTCATCCTTACAGGTGACCAAAGTGCACAAGCACTGGTGTTCCTCTCTGGCTGTGAGCGAAGACAGACGATTCTTAGTAACAGCAGGACATATTTCTGTCAAAGTGTGGGATTACAATATGCAACTGAAAACAAACTCACAGGTACATGATAAGCAATTAATTTACATAGTTTCGATCACAGGTGTCAAACTCAAAGCCTGGGGGCTAGATGTGGCCCGCCCAATTGTGTTATGTGGTCTGCGAAAGCCTGAAAATATTGTGCGTCAGTAAAAGCACTTCTTATTTCTTACTCTATATATTCCTTCTTTCAAATTTGCTGGATCAATTGCATGCAATTGCATGTCTTTTAAACATTAATATTATCTCATCATGCAACAAACATATTATAATTAAATCTTTCAAAATTAACAAGTTAACTCGTCATTAATCACACAAAAAGTATCGCATCAATCATGTATATACGTAGATTAATCAGTTTGTTTTGACTGTACATACCCCTTTACCACGGATGGTTACCTGAAAGGCAGCATTGGTTGTCATGTGGTCAGTGATCAGGTCAATGCATACGCCAGTTTAGAGATGAATAAGGAGATGCTGACTGTTGTGCTCGCTTGGGAATTTTACTATAAAATACACCCAGGTGGGACTTAAGATGAAACTGTTGAGCAAATAAATGACATGCATTCAAATAGAACATTTTAAAACATGTTCCTGGATGACATTCTCAAAACAAAATTGTATTTGTGTCCAACTACTGGGTTCTTTTATAAGTTAATTTAATTTATGCAAGCAAGTAACTCAAAAGTGTGATCAATCAGATTTTTTTTTAAATATATGTATTATTTACCAGCAACAATTGAAATGTATTTTAAACTTTTTTGTTAAAATTAAAATAAATACACAAATGTCTGCCTGTCGCTCTGACTTATGATTTCTCCATTAAAAACATATTACATTTATTATTGTGTAATCAATGTATAAGCAATTTTTGTAATATCATGAGGCGATTACACATTAATATTCATGTATACTTACTGATACAAACGGCCCTTTAAGCGCAACCATACCTGCAATGTGGCCCTCAATGAGAACGAGTTTGACTCCCCTTGTTTAGATGGTCACTGATAGTAGTTTATCTACTTCTTTTTTCATAGTTCAACTTCTTTTCACTTTTTACTGGTTTACATATTTATTAATACAAACTGAGTTTGTTAATTACTTTGTTGTTCAATCTGTGCTTTTATTATATGTATTACATCAGTAGTAACTCAAACATGTATTTTTTTTAAACCAGATGTTTATAGGTCATAGTCAGCCCATCAACCAGGTGAGCTTTACCCCTGGCCAACTGGGCGTGGTCTCTGTAGGGGACGCCATATTCCTGTGGGACTTCCTGGCACAGCCTATGGACTTGCTGCTTTCCCACTGGTACTATTCACTATAAAATGTTTGTTTCTAGTCGCGTATGTCTATGTAACTCATCTCTCAGGCCAAACTCATGTCTTTACCCACAGTTCAAGACCCTCATCCTCAGGTACAGTTGGGTTCACCTTACCATTGTGACTTCGGTTCCTTTCACGCTTGATCTGATTGACCGTTGTAAATGACAAGCTGTAGGTGAGGTACAAGCCTGCAATGAGTTGCCTCGACAAAGTGCACCGCTCCCCTTCTCTCCTCCACCGCCAGTGGATATTAGCGCCATGGACACCCAAGAGTTTGAACAGGACGGTAAAACTGTTTTCATCAAGCTCTCGTGTAGATTACTAAACTCAATAATGCCTTTGCCATAATTAACACATTGTACTGTACGTACCTGTATGTGTCATAAGTAACTGGAGTTGCATGTTTGTTTTTTCCCAAGCTGACCCCGATACAGATAGCTTCCTGCTTCTCAAGACCTATGAATACCCTTAACCAATAATATATAAATATATATATATATATATTTTTTTTTAGATTTAACTGAAGGTTGTGCAGTCCTTTCTTTGTGTTTAGCTTTATTGCAGCTTCTTTAGTAACGGGCAACTTTGTAGGTCACAGGTGTCAAACTCAAGGCCCCCGGGCCAGATCAGGCACGCTACATAATTTAATGTGGCAAGTGAAAGTCTTGATATAATATAAAAGTATTTTATCTTTTCCTACTGTATGTATTTGTTCTTTCCATTTTGACAGAAAAAATACATGTATCGTGTGCAATTGCATATCTTTTCAACTTTAATATTATCTGCTGGAAATACTGCAACAAATATTATGCTATCATATATTTCAAACATTTTTATTGAGTAAAATAAAAAAATTAAAATCTGCTTGACTTATAAATTCAAAACAGGATATCCATCAAATTGTGCACTAAAAAAATGACAATAGATTTTATCGTAAGGAAACTGGCAGCTTAGTTGCCATAATTTTACTGTAAAAGCATTATTACCTTTTTTTTTCATTTTCAGTAATATGCTGTAAAAAACACCATAAATTGTGGCGACAGAGCCGCCAGTTTTTTTTTCTGCAAAATAAAAAAAAAAATTTTTTTACAGTGTTTGTAAAAAAAAAAATACATACCGGTAATAATCAAATGCATAGACAATTTTATATGATATCATGGGGTGAATCCCTATACATTTTATATTCATAAGTTTTTCACGGTTACAAACTGCCCTCAGTGTGCGATGTTTTTCCTTCCTTTGCGTAATGTTTGCAGAGCATTTGGTGCAAACATTGGCATGCTGACAGCGGGAACAAGCATGCTGTCAAAATAATAATCTGACCCGTCAGTTATTTGGACATTATAACTTTGTTGTGTAGTGTAGTCAGGTGCACACAAAACTACATACTCAAGCGCACACAATAGAGGGAGACTCGCGTCACGTAGAATCCAGCCAAAAGGATGTGGCACATCTTGATGACGCTATATAAGTGCACTGTAGCACGCTTCTTGAAGGTCATGTGACCAATGGACGGGACCAAGTGGTCTTATTTTGGACTTAAGTCATGGCGTTAAAAATATATTAGGTGACATTAAAGAGCTATAATATATACATTTATATACTGGATTATGTTTACCATGAGATATTGTGAATTCTTACATAGATGTGTACATTGAGGGTACAAGTTTGGTTTGATGACCCTTTTTCCCTGTGTGGTATGCCCATTTCCCACAGTGATATGCCAGGGGAGGGGCTTGAAATATTTAAGGGAGGCTGTTTATTTAGTCGGGGTGGGAGTAACTAAGATGCTTGTCTGGAGAGATGGAGTAGTGCTGAAAGTGAGTCATGATTTTTGAGCTGCAGATGGTTTTTTTCATTCCTGCATTTTGTAAATACTTATTTTTTGTGTTTACTTTTCATTTTCATGCATTTTTGCACTGAATATATTTTTGCACCATGTTCACTGCTTTACTTTATTTGGTGCAATAAACATCACCAACAAGTGTTCTGCGATTGAACCATCATTGGTTGCATTGTGTATATATATATATATATATATATATATATATATATATATATATATATATATATATATATATATATATATATATATACAGGTAAAAGCCAGTAAATTAGAATATTTTGAAAAACTTGATTTATTTCAGTAATTGCATTCAAAAGGTGTAACTTGTACATTATATTTATTCATTGCACACAGACTGATGCATTCAAATGTTTATTTCATTTAATTTTGATGATTTGAAGTGGCAACAAATGAAAATCCAAAATTCCGTGTGTCACAAAATTAGAATATTACTTAAGGCTAATACAAAAAAGGGATTTTTAGAAATGTTGGCCAACTGAAAAGTATGAAAATGAAAAATATGAGCATGTACAATACTCAATACTTGGTTGGAGCTCCTTTTGCCTCAATTACTGCGTTAATGCGGCATGGCATGGAGTCCATGAGTTTCTGGCACTGCTCAGGTGTTATGAGAGCCCAGGTTGCTCTGATAGTGGCCTTCAACTCTTCTGCGTTTTTGGGTCTGGCATTCTGCATCTTCCTTTTCACAATACCCCGCAGATTTTCTATGGGGCTAAGGTCAGGGGAGTTGGCGGGCCAATTTAGAACAGAAATACCATGGTCCGTAAACCAGGCACGGGTAGATTTTGCGCTGTGTGCAGGCGCCAAGTCCTGTTGGAACTTGAAATCTCCATCTCCATAGAGCAGGTCAGCAGCAGGAAGCATGAAGTGCTCTAAAACTTGCTGGTAGACGGCTGAGTTGACCCTGGATCTCAGGAAACAGAGTGGACCGACACAAGCAGATGACATGGCACCCCAAACCATCACTGATGGTGGAAACGAAAGCAAATTTTGCATTTCCTTTGGAAATCGAGGTCCCAGAGTCTGGAGGAAGACATGAAAGGCACAGGATCCACGTTGCCTGAAGTCTAGTGTAAAGTTTCCACCATCAGTGATGGTTTGGGGTGCCATGTCATCTGCTGGTGTCGGTCCACTCTGTTTCCTGAGATCCAGGGTCGACGCAGCCGTCTACCAGCAAGTTTTAGAGCACTTCATGCTTCCTGCTGCTGACCTGCTCTATGGAGATGGAGATTTCAAGTTCCAACAGGACTTGGCGCCTGCACACAGCGCAAAATCTACCCGTGCCTGGTTTACGGACCATGGTATTTCTGTTCTAAATTGGCCCGCCAACTCCCCTGACCTTAGCCCCATAGAAAATCTGTGGGGTATTGTGAAAAGGAAGATGCAGAATGCCAGACCCAAAAACGCAGAAGAGTTGAAGGCCACTATCAGAGCAACCTGGGCTCTCATAACACCTGAGCAGTGCCAGAAACTCATCGACTCCATGCCACGCCGCATTAACGCAGTAATTGAGGCAAAAGGAGCTCCAACCAAGTATTGAGTATTGTACATGCTCATATTTTTCATTTTCATACTTTTCAGTTGGCCAACATTTCTAAAAATCCCTTTTTTGTATTAGCCTTAAGTAATATTCTAATTTTGTGACACACGGAATTTTGGATTTTCATTTGTTGCCACTTCAAATCATCAAAATTAAATGAAATAAACATTTGAATGCATCAGTCTGTGTGCAATGAATAAATATAATGTACAAGTTACACCTTTTGAATGCAATTACTGAAATAAATCAAGTTTTTCAAAATATTCTAATTTACTGGCTTTTACCTGTATATATATATTTATTTATTTATTTGAGCGAACCCGCAACACTTGTTGTACGGACTCACAAATTGTCAAATAACTCAAGTGTCCAAAAACACATTGCCAAGCTTCAAGCAGGCAGTTGCCTAGCAACAGAGTTATAGCCATCTCCTGTATCAAAGATCTATTTGGCTCCTATATTTGAAACTGACTAAGATTAAGTTTGTAGCTCTTCAGTGTGAATAAGTTAAATGCCATCCTCATGCACATTCCACGTTCACTCTTTCTTTATCTTTTTATGATGCCTCAACCCGATTCGTTCCAGTCACAGTGATTGGTTCAGCTCCCAGCTGCAATTCCAAGCCTGCCACGTCCTTCCTCAAGATCACAGAACCAAGTGATGTCACAAACCTGAATACCAGTCTTCAGGGCAAGTCTCCAACTTCACTTTTATTTATTTTATTTATTTATTTTTTATCGTGTTCTGTTTGTGTTGTGTTGTTTGCTCGGTTCTCGTATTATCTTTTAACCTGTCCATTGTACAGCACTTTGGCTACCCCTGTGGTAAATTTTAAATGTGCTTTATAAATAAAGTTGATTTGATTTTATTCACTGTTGAGCGTTAAGAGAAAGTTACATAATATTTTTTTATGCGTGTCTATAATCTTTGTCATTTTGTAGGTTTTTCTAGGAAAAAGCCAGTGCGCCCAGATTGTTATCGACACTTTATACCACGTTTTAATAATTCCACTCTTGATGAGGTAAAAACATTGGTGCCTACATATATATACATTTGTACTGTAGTTTATTTTATTGTGATTTTGTTCAGTGAGATGGTTTCTCTTATCTAGACTGCTGTGACTCCTCAAGCATCAGAAGCGGCCATGAAGCTGAAAGCCGTAATTGGTTACAATGGTAATGGACGAGGCAACATGGTGTGGAGCCCTGATCAAGGTAATGTTACAGTGTTAAAATAACAACGAATAACTGTTTGCTATTTCTTGGGACTCTTTTGTTTCTTTGTTACAGGTTTATTTGCGTACTCTTGTGGTGGTGTGGTGGTGGTGGAGTACCTCAACTCAGGACGTCAGAGGCACTTACAAGGCCACAATGACGAGATCTCTTGTCTCGCAATCTCAAATGATGCTAAGGTACATCATATTGTTCCTACACTGGTACATCATGGCCGCCTTTTGGCTAAACTAATTAATCAATAAAAGCTGATCTATGTATGTTCAAAACTGCAACCAAATGTTTTCTGCAAAAAGTATCAAATGCAGTGATTACAAAGGAAGTCACTAAATGACTAGAAAGTGACTGGAAGATGTACCAAAAACTACAAACAGCAGAGCTACCTTTTAAGGCAAAGTCACCCAAATACCGCCAATTGATTTTCTCCACTCATTGACAGTGCAGATCGACAGAACTCCCCCCAAAATAAACATCTGCCGAAATGCTCTGCAGGGAAGTAGCCAACTTCTATTTTTAAGCTTTAGAGCTTAATGAGCGATGCCGCAGGTGGCCGCCAAGAAAACTCTCTCTCTGTCTACTCCCGTCTCCAATTGTTTAGGTGAGAAAAGGCAGAGGGGGGCTTCTATTTTTAAGCAAGTTTCATCAAAGAGACACACGGACATGGACTAGGTGTACTTGAAACGTCAGTGCTGTTGGGTCCAGCTCCAAATAATTCTGCAACTGCTCTCAGAGATGATAAAGCAGATATGGGCCTCTTTCTAGACATAATTAAAGGACACAAATGGTAGCAATACATGCTAGCATGCCAAGTTAACCTCTTCAAAATGATCATCTTAGAGAGTCTCAGGCTTTGTTTTAGGATGTGTAATGAACTCTACGGTATTTATTTATTTATACAATGCTGTATATGTAGCTTATATAAATACATTGTGGCAAATGATATATTTTTCTCACAATAAGCGGTCATAAACATGTAGTTTATGTAGTTGACAATAAATGTGGTACATTTAGTTTTGGTAAAAGCAAACATACGTATGTTTAATATGTTTTTGTTTGTCTGCCCAGATAATGGCATCTGCAGCCATAAAGTGTAATAGCAGCAGCCTCATTTGCATTTGGGACATTCAGAGTGGAGATTGTTTGAAAACTATTTCCTACCATAGAGGGGCAGTGCAGTGTCTCGCTTTCTCCAAAGACGATTGCTTCTTTCTCTCCGTAGGTTAGTGGGGGGGGGGGGGGGGGGGGGGGAATTCTTATGGCAGGAAACCAACTAAAAATCCTGGAGTTAATATTGTCTGCTCTTGATCACACCCTGCTAGGGGACTTCACCGACCCAATGGTGGCTCTGTGGAGCAGCAAGACACTCCAAATGCTCTCTGGCGTGACTGTCTCAGTGCCGATTCACGACGCAGCCTTCTGCCCCTCTGCGCCCGCCCAGCTTGCCTGTGTGGGAAGACAAAGTGTTTACTTTGGCTTTATTCAAAGCGACGGGCAAGATGCGGAGCTCAAAGTAAATGACTGCAGAAATACTGCCTTTAGTCCATCAAGGCTGCTGTGATTTTTTTGTCAGATATTTGTTATATATTGCTTTTGTCAGATATTTGTTATATATTGCTTTGGGTTAAAAAGTACTGATCACACCTTCCCACTTCTTAGGTTATGACAGTGAGGGCACCAGCAGAGGTTGGCGATGTGGAAATGACGGCTCTTTGCTATCATACGGACTCCTTATTATTTACCGCCACCAACCGAGGACATCTTTGTGTCTGGGACATCAAGACACAGACCTGCTTCATGACATGGGAGGCTGATGAGGGCGAGATTGGTACATATTTATGATAACCGTGTGGATTTTTAGAGCATCTAAACATTTCCACAATCTAAACCATTATCATAACAGGTCATGTGTCTTGCATTTATTCTTGTCCCAAGTTTATGAAATGGTATTTGATGAGTTTTTTTCTGAAGGCATCCTGCTGTGTCGAGGGAACAGCCTGTTGACAGGCAGCAACACCCACTGGCTGCGACTGTGGGAGGTAGAAGCTGTGCTAGGTATGAAGCCTCAAGCAAAGGCATTCAGCAGTAAAGACAGGTGAGTAGTCTTTACCATCTGTTGCTAATGTATTCAAAGTGGACTAACACATATGAAACATGTAGGTCAGATGCCATGCGTTTCTCTCTAGTATTCAACAATAACAGCAAAGTACAATTACATGTTTACAAATATCACAGTGTTATAAAAACATGTTACATAAAATTTATACTTTTAATGGGCAAATATATTTACTAAATTGACCATAAATCACACTTTATCAATCATTTATTCAAAACGTTGCAAAGATTTTATAAAGTTGTCAGAACTTAGTTCAATAATATTTTTGTTTAGAAAGCAGTTCCCTCTGAGGTGCGCGCCTGCGAAATTGCGCACTGCTCAAACGTCCTTCTGCGCACAGCAAATCTATGCCGTGCACAAAATCAAATCCAATCTGAACTCTAAACAAAATGAACACATAACAGTTTGTTCTGTAGGATTTTGCAATGCAACTGTGAGTGACAGGTGACAACAAGTAGCCACGACAGATGAAAGAATATTTGTCAACCTGGTTCAAAATCTGTCGAGAAACGAGACGAGGACAGAAATTCCATCAAACACTTTATTGAGCAAAACAAAAAACATTAGTAAAAAACATCTGTCTAGCAAAACTAGTCATTTTCTGCTGTACAAACCAGGCCAAAAGCAACTCTTTGTCATCGGTCATATCAAATCCAGCCGCTCGCTTGCTCTCAATTGCGCCAATGCACGCACTCATGGCACTTACACACTGATGTGTTTACGACCTCACAAAAAGTCAGATAACTGCAACACCACACACAACCTGTAAATGCCAGGTCGACTCCCCAATCAGTTGTATGCTTATTCTTCTGTCATTTATTAAGAATGTTAATTTATGGATATTAATCATGAAATGCTGTTACTAATAAAAATATATATTTTACAGACATAAAGTTATAAGAATGTACACTTTATCCCATGCTTACATCTCATTGTGCAACATGTGAATATTTTAAGGGGAACTAAATGTGATCTCTAAAAGGGGTACAACTTCTTTCCAAAGCAGGATTCCCACCCAGATATACAATACTAGTACATAGCTCATGAAAAACAAGAGTTTTTTTATTATTTTAATTGTAAGTCGGCCAAATCACTTCTATCAGGTGATAATCTAATGTAAATGACTTATAAAAATAAAACATTTAACTTTTTATGATGTCAGGTTCGGGACAGGTGTGCTGCAGGTATGGCCACTGTGTGCACGTTTAATATCGGTCACATGTGCTCCACTGAATGCTCATAGAGTTTTTGCATTTGCTCAGACACATGAAAAATTAGAGCGAACATTCCGTAGGAGTGTCCTGATCCTATATTGATATCGGATATTTGCGCGATGGATGGATGAATTATGTAATTGAGAAAAATATAGACCATTGTCAAACAAATGTGTTCTGTTAAACCACCAATAGTACCATAAAATGGTGGTGTTCTTGTTATATTTTTTACTTTGAAAAATGTTACTGTGAGGAAGTTGCAAGCAACACTTTTAATTGTTTACAAATTGTGTCTGTAACACGGCAGTAAAACGGCTGATCAAACAAATCAGAAGTCATCGTCATAGACCCACTAGCTGCGGAAGCTCGCTCTCCAATAAGCTAAACAGACTCAATAAGTCCATTTTACAAAACTGAAACAATACAAAAAAAATGCCATGATAATTTTATAATACTACCAAAGACACTCGTAAACGTGTTAGCATATTAGCTAATGCTAACGACACTAGCTTCATTATATTACGATAGCGCGTACATAACATGAAAACACGTCTACAGACGTCCCACATGGGACGGTTTAGTAAGTAAGAATTGTTTTAGTTGTACTGTAAAACTTACAAACGTTGTTTGGAGTCATTAATGAAGAATCCATACGAGTAAAAAAGGCTACGGACAGCTAGAAGATCTATTTCCGGTTGAAAGCACTAAATGGAAGGACATTGTAGCGCCTGCGGTGAGCGAACTCGTCCAAAAGATGGCTCCCCATAGCACAAACAAGAACACACCTAGTATTTGCTTTGTTTTCTAAAAAACTATTTGCATTATGACCGTCAGTAAAGAAAAATCCGTAAATTATCCGCACCGTTGTATAAGTCGCAAAGCGTAGAAAAGAGTAGCAACTTATAGTCTGGAATTTACAATACTTACATATACAAAGTCTCCAATGCAGAACTATATTTTAAAGTATCCAGTAACAATCATGTCCGCATCATTCAACTTTCTGCGTCATGCCTTTTATTTTAATAAATTATTGTGACCATTAGATTGAAACTTAATTGAAACTTACTGTGTCTGTAGCAGCCATCTCAATTTATAAGAATTAGCAGTGAATCTTTATAGTATTTGAGTGATTGCGCAAAACTAGAATTCAGTTGACAGAAATCGGTCACGGCTGCCCACGATACGATTTTTCACAAGCTTGCTACATTAACTTACGTAACTGAAGACGATGTAAATACATGAACGGGGTGTCGCACAAGACTAGCAATCAGTTGACAGTTTATCTTTAAAACAACACGAGAGCAAAGGGCTGCCCGCGAAATAAGTACCCCAAATTTCCGCAAGATAAGTAATGGCTGCTGAACTGCCACACCGCGGCCCTGACTTGACTTAACTAATGGAAAAGACGACAGTTTTTTTGTTTGTATTTGTAGCAAGAAACAACATCCCTGGCAAGCTTTGAACGCACCCACTTCACATTCAACTCCCACTAACCACATAGCTGCTTTCCCAACCACTGTGAGGTCCCCAAATAGCTGTCTAGGATATGCCTGTAAAATGATTTTTTGATTTTGGACCTCTAGGATCAGCATGTTCTCATCCATTGTGTCAACAGGGGGGTATTACAAGTTGACTTAATTTGTAAGATATGCAGAGCAGCTCTGAAGTACACTGGATATTTACTTTTTATTAATAGGACTGAAGGCCAAGACTTCTGTTCTTTTTTTATTTATACATTTAATTTGGTCATGTTGTATCATCTGTGGCGACTTGTCCAGGGTGTACCCCGCCTTCCGCCCGAAAGCAGCTGAGATAGGCTCCAGCACCCCCTGCGACCCCGATAGGGACAAGTGGTAGAAAATGGATGGATGGATGTTGTATCATCCCATTAAACAAAATGTCTTTTTTTGATCCATGGCTAAAAATAAATATATTTGACATGTGGTCTTTTTTCTTTATCTTTGCCTTACAACATATTTGGGGATATATGTTATTTTTTACAAATTAAAAAAAATGCTATTAGCATTTTTTAGATATTTGAAGATGAATGTGCCTACGAGTGTTCTCATTCATCCAGCTTGATTGTTATTCTAATGCAGGGGTGTCAAACTCAAATACAGAGTGGGCCAAAATTTAAAACTGAACAAAGCCGCGGGCCGAGGTTGAACAAATTAACCTTTTAATAGGGACCCAAACAAGTTTTGCATTGAATATTAAACAAGCAAGGCTTATATAACTTTATAGTGACATGCAAAATCGAGTTTCAAATAGTAGTAATAATAATTAAAAAATATCAATGGCATATCAAATACAATTTAAATAAAAATGTAATGCCTCTTTTCTATTTGCAGCCTTCTGAGGTGAATATCAAAATAAACTTTTTCCACAGGCTAATAATACATTTGAAAATAAAATAATAATGAATTAATCAAACATTCAAGCCTTGAAGTAGCAAGAGAAAGTGCATGAATAAAACGTTAAATATTGCTCAGTTTGCTGATTTGCTTTAACACTGAATATGGAACAAGCAACGCTTATAAAACTTAATAGTGCAAAATCAACTTTCAAAAAACAAAGGAAAAAACATCAATGGTATATTAAATACAAAATTGAATGCCTCTTTTCTATTTGTAGCCTTCTGAGGTAAATATCAACATTAACTTGGTGGGCGGGGTTGGGAGGGCGGGTTTGGTGGTAGCAGGGGGTGTATATTGTAGCGTCCCGGAAGAGTTAGTGCTGCAAGGGGTTCTGGGTATTTGTTCTGTTGTGTTTATGTTGTGTTACGGTGCGGATGCTCTCCCAAAATGTGTTTGTCATTCTTGTTTGGTGTGGGTTCACAGTGTGGCGCATATTTGTAAGAGTGTTAAAGTTGTTTATACGGCCACCCTCAGTGTGACCTGTATAGCTGTTGATCAAGTATGCCTTGCATTCACGTGTGTGTGTGTGTGTGTGTGTGTGTGTGTGTGTGTGTGTGTGTGTGTGTGTGTGTGTGTGTGTGTGTGTGTGTGTGTGCGTGTGCGTGTGCGTGTGCGTGTGTGCGTGTGTGTGTGTAAGAGCCGCATATAGTATGTGACTGTGCCGGCACGCTGTTTGTATGGAGGAAAAGCGGACGTGAAGACAGGTTGTAGAGGACGCTGAAGGCAGTGCCTTTAAGGCACACCCCCAATGATGTTGTCCGGGTAGAAGTCGGGAGAATGGTTGCCCCGGAAGATTTTCGGGAGGGGCACTGAAATCCGGGAAAATCGGGAGGGTTGGCAAATATGAGTATTAGAGGTGAATGCTGTGTTACAGCGGCACCGCCGCTGTATAATACCGGCGGGCCAGCTCTAATGTTAATTTGATATTGCCTCAAGGGCCAAATGAAATTACACGGCGGGCCAAATTTGGCCGCGGGCCAGAGTTTGATACCCATGTTTTAATGGAATTCAACTGATCAGTTGACTGTTAAGTTTGTCTGAGAAAAATGTTGTCCTCTCGTCCGAGTAGTTTTCTTCTTTTCATGCTCGTTCATACACCGTTTCGAATCTTATCGAATCATTCATTCTCTATGTGGAATCTTTCTGTTTCGTTCGAATCATTATGTTTTTAAAATATATCGATTATGAATTATATTGTAACCCCTTTATCGAGATACATATCGAATCGTCCATTACAAAAGATGTACAACTTTAGTAATAATGGTACAATAATGCCACCCATTACCACTTTAGTTATTAACAAAAATAGAATTACTGTGTCACTCCCTATCAAAATTGGCAATGAAATGTATAATTCATTCAGAGCAGTTGCACTAAGTAGTCAAGTGAGTATTAATGCAAAAGTTGTACGTTTTGTTTTTTGTTATTTTCACATAAGTGTGCATGCACAAAAAGAAATCAGATGTTTATGGCCACCAGCTACAAAATGTTGAATAGTGCCATAATTGTTAATTGTCTTTTGTCACCTGTAACCATGCTGCAGTGGGAAATCAGTGGTGTTGAAGCAGGAGATAATGCTGGATGGTACCACAGTCAGTGCTGCCTTTGACAACACAATGGACATGGGCATCGTGGGTACCACCGCGGGCACTTTGTGGTACATCGACTGGTTGGACAACAGCAGTATCCGTCTGGTCAGCGGCCACAAGAATAAGGTACCCTCAGATTAGAACATAACAGGAGTCTACCACAATGCCTTGTCGTTATCTTGAAACAATACAACCACATGTGCTTTTTTTCCCCCTTGTGAGTGGCTCGTGTCCTGTGATCTGGTTTTATATTTGTGGTTAGCTAGCAGTCATGAGAATGTGGAGAATACTCCGGCTTCTTCCTACATCCCAAAAACATGCATGTCAGATTAATTGGGCACTTTTAATTGTCCATAAGTGTGAATGAGAATAGTTCTATATGTGCCATAGGGGTGTAACGGCTTACAATTTGTTACGTGCCTCAGTATTAAAGTCCCCATTCAGTTTATTTTCGGTACAGCAAGGGTGCAAAATAAAACCACAAATCTACTTAGCCAATAAATACAGTTCTGGAATATGAAATAATCATACTATATGATACATCATATACAACAGTAAGTTGACCAGTGTGAGTAATTGTATTTTTAGTGCATGTATGTTCCTTATCGGCTGAAGTCAATGACCACAAATGTAATTTGACGATGACTTAATAAGCACAGCATCGATTTATATGACCCAATCCAAACAACGTTCCCCACTCATGGTGTAAATTACCTATAACCAGTGTTAGGTTAATTACTGAAAACCAGTTACTAGTTACTTTATTTCAAAAGTAACTCCGTTACTTACTCAGTTACTTACACCAAAAAGTAATGCGTTACTGTGAAAAGTAACTATTTAGTTACTTCTTTTTTTCTTCTTTTTTTAAAGCTCCCATTAATGCCCTTTTAGCCTTCATTTCAGTACTGTTATTGCACTGGAGAATAATACAATCTGTTGATCAACTTGACATCCATTTGCACCACTGAACTCTGCTAAGCAATGTGGTCTACATACAACACACAAAGACAAATATATGTTTCAACGGGGCTAATTTGTTTCAGGCCAGAACAAATTGACAAAACTATTTTAAATAGCTGCAACATAACATACATAAGTAACAAACAGCATAATAACAACATAGCTGTAAAGCAAGGAAGGCACACACTACATACACAAAGCCTAACCAGGCGTTTTTTTCTCAAGGATTTCTGAAACAAAATCATGTCTGAAGCCCAGAACACTCTACACATTTCCCCAGTTTTAGTTTAGAGGGAAGGGAAGATTGGCCTGGCCCACTGGCATCCCTCTTTATGTTTGTGAACTTTATAGTCTATACATTTAGAGTGATGTGATAATCAAACACTCTAGAAGTCTAGAATGAAAGAGTATATAAGAGAATTGACAGAATGTGTGTGTACCTTCAGTGCTGAATGATGAGCAGAGGCAGAGTTAATCCTTAAGTGGTGGTGGTGGAGGGGAAGTGCATCGGAGTCTGTGTCTCTCTTTACTAGCTTTGTCGAAGCATGTTGCTTTTGTAGGTGTTTCAGCAGATTTGAATTGGGCAGTAGATGGGATCTTTGATCCAAGACACAACTTAAATTTAACTAAAATGTTCTTTTCTTTGTGCTCGACAAAAGAAAAGTAGTGAGAATATCTACATATTCGACAAACTCGACGCAGCTCCGCCACGATCAGACACGACCCCCCCCCTCCCCTCCCCTCCCCACACCCAGACACACACAGAGCGCGCGTCTCTCTTTTCCGGCTTGTGACACAAGAAGAATCAGAAGGACGACACTGCAGCGCTCCAATAAAACACACTCAGATTTTCTATGTCTAACTGATACTACATAAAAAATAACGCAGTAACGCATCATGTAGTAACGGTAACTGAGTTACTGAATATAAAAAATAACGCGTTAGATTACTAGTTACCGCCGAAACTAACAGCGTTACAGTAACGCGTTACTTTGTAACGCATTAGTCCCAACTGCCTATAACAAACAGATAAAGTCAACACACGATTGCACATAAGACATCTTGCTCAGTGAACTTTATTGACATAAAACAAAATTTTAAATTAGACATATATAAATCAATTACAGTGTATTATGAGTGATATGCAAAACACATGATCCACACTTAGCCATGTTTGTCGCATTTTAGCTGCTTGATATTTCTGATTGGTTACAAAACATCAAGGAGAAGTCATCAGAGAAGTAAACAATGTAGGAGTCGAACTTTCACATACTCTTAATGTTCAATTTTGTATTGTTCATACTTCATATTGCATTGGCATCAGGATCTGATGTTGGGGGGTTGTTAAAAGTAGTTTAAGTTATGTGTTGTTTAGTCTGTTATAGCTTATTTTAATTAATGCAAACTGAAGTGCTGAGTACCTTGAAGGTAGAAAAGCGCTATAGCCATTTATACCCCATAACCCATTTATCATTTATCATATTTTGTATTATTGATTGTTGTTGCATCACAATCAATGCTCTGCTCTGTGACAAAAAAAAGTGTTAGTGTTTGTACGTGTGTGTGTGTGTGCGCGTGTGTGTGTATATATATGTATGTACAGTCGTGGTCAAAAGTTTACATACACTTGTAAAAAACATAATGTCATGGCTGTCTTGAGTTTCCAATAATTTCTCCAACTCTTATTTTTTTGTGATAGAGTGATTGGAGCTCATACTTGTTGGTCACAAAAAACATTCATGAAGTTTTGTTCTATTGAAAATGTGACCGAATCTGCTGGGTCAAACGTATACATACAGCAATGTTAATATTTGGTTACATGTCCCTTGGCAAGTTTCACTAAATAAGGCGCTTTTGGTAGCCATCCACAAGCTTCTGGCAAGCTTCCGGTTGAATTTTTGACCACTCCTCTTGACAAAATTGGTGCAGTTAGCTAAATTTGTTGGTTTTCTGACATGGACTTGTTTCTTCAGCATTGTAGTAATTAAGGTTTTAGAATGGCCTTCCCAACGTGTGGACAATGCTGAAGAAACAAGTCCATGTCAGAAAACCAACAAATTTAGCTGAACTTCACCAATTTTGTCAAGAGGAGTGGTCAAAAATTCAACCAGAAGCTTGTGGATGGCTACCAAAAGCACCTTAATTGCAGTGAAACTTGCCAAGGGACATGTAACCAAATATTAACATTAACAGCAGATTTGGTAACATTTTCAGTAGACCCACAATAAATTAATAACAGAACCAAACTTCATTAATGTTTTCGTGACCAACAAGTATGTGCTCCAATCACTCTATCACAAAAAAATAAGAGTTGTAGAAATCATTGGAAACTCAAGACAGCCAACTTACCTCGCCTCTGGACGTCCCTCAAATCGGATGCTTTCTCAACAGGTGCTACAGCATCGAACTTGTGCTAATGCGAGCTCCACTTTGCAATATTAGCATACTACTGTGTTTTCCTTCCATTTTAGTGTGAAGTGTTCCCACACCTTAGACAACTTTTGTCGCTTCTTAATTCCCTCGTTTTGCTATGGCTCTTGTCCACTGCTTTCTGCAGCGTCTGCCATTGCGAGTTATGTCTGTGAAAAAGTTTTCTAAACTCAAGCGTATTTAAAAGAGCAGTGTTGTGCAGTGCAGGGGGTGTATGATATGTGATGTAAACAAACTCTGCTATACCTAAACAGTCCGTGCGAAACGTGAGCTTTGACTACTGTTTACTAAACGAGGCAAAATGCCGTTAAAAAAAAAAAATCAACGACGCTTCGAGGCAGCTAATTTTCCCAGAATATATTTTGTAATCGAATTACTTGAGGAATCATTTCAGCTCTATATATATATATGTACAGTATGTATATGTATATATGTGTGCGTGTGCGTGTGCGTGTGCGTGTGTGTGTGTGTGTATATATACACTACCGTTCAAAAGTTTGGGGTCACCCAAACAATTTTGTGGAATAGCCTTCATTTCTAAGAACAAGAATAGACTGTCGAGTTTCAGATGAAAGTTCTCTTTTTCTGGCCATTTTGAGCGTTTAATTGACCCCACAAATGTGATGCTCCAGAAACTCAATCTGCTCAAAGGAATGTCTGTTTTGTAGCTTCTGTAACGAGCTAAACTGTTTTCAGATGTGTGAACATGATTGCACAAGGGTTTTCTAATCATCAATTAGCCTTCTGAGCCAATGAGCAAACACATTGTACCATTAGAACACTGGAGTGATAGTTTCTGGAAATGGGCCTCTATACACCTATGTAGATATTGCACCAAAAACCAGACATTTGCAGCTAGAATAGTCATTTACCACATTAGCAATGTATAGAGTGTATTTCTTTAAAGTTAAGACTAGTTTAAAGTTATCTTCATTGAAAAGTACAGTGCTTTTCCTTAAAAAATAAGGACATTTCAATGTGACCCCAAACTTTTGAACGGTAGTGTATGTATATATATATGTACACATTTATATATCAATCAATCAAAGTTTACCGTACTTATATAGCCCTAAATCACGAGTGTCTCAAAGGGCTGTACAAGCCACAACGACATCCTCAGCTCAGATCCCACATCAGGGCAAGAAAAAACTCAACCCAATGGGATGACAATGAGAAACCTTGGAGGGGACAATGGACGTCGAGCGGATCTAGCATAATAGTGTGACAGTCCAGTCCATAGTGTGGCCAGCAGGAGATCATCTTGAGTGGAGATAGGTCTATATGTGTGTACCATATTTTTCGGAGTATAAGTCTCACCAGCCGAAAATGCATAATAAAGAAGGAAAAAAACATATATAAGTCGCACTGGAGTATAAGTCGCATTTTCTGGGGAAATTTATTTGATAAAACCCAACACCAAGAATAGACATTTGAAAGGCAATTTAAAATAAATAAAGAATAGTGAACAGGCTGAATAAGTGTACGTTATATGATGCATAAATAACCAACTGAGAACGTGCCTGGTATGTTAACGTAACATATTATGGTAAGAGTCATTCAAATAACTGTAACATATAGAACATGCTATACGTTTACCAAACAATCTGTCACTCCTAATAGCTAAATCCGATGAAATCTTATACGTCTAGTCTCTTACGTGAATGAGCTAAATAATATTATTTGATATTTTACGGTAATGTGTTAATAATTTCACACATAAGTCGCTCCTGAGTATAAGTAACACCCCCGGCCAAACTATGAAAAAAACTGCGACTTATAGTCCGAAAAATACGGTGTATATATATATATATATATTTTGGTAGCCCAATATAAGGCAAGGTCTTACCAAAACAATGGAAGAGTGCCTCCAGGGTCTGTCTTCTTAGAACTATCGTGAGTCATGACTCTATTAGTCAACGGTCAGGCTGCACGCTTGTGGAGCTGTTCTGCACGCTTCCACACCTCGCCTTTCACAGCATTGGTAATGCACACTCCCTGTGGAGGGTTTGTGGAGGTCCCTGGCATGTCCAGAGTAGAAGTTGTAGTCATGGACAAACTTTGGATTTAAGCAGTGGAACAGGGACACAAATTGCTTGAGTACAGAGGGTGTGGCTTAATGCAGTGTTTCTTAACTATAGAGCCGGAGCCCAAAAATATCTGTTTTTCCGCTATAGTCCGAATGGGCCGCGGCTGTATTCAGTTGTAATGCACTTTTCCATCACTTGTGGCAATAATGACAATCTCAAACAAACAGAAAAAGTCTGTAGCGCTAAAGTCATTGATAAGTTTCTTAAACACAAAGATTATGACTAAAGTCTATGACTAAATATTGGAAAAATACAGATTTGTCCCACCCTAAAAATATATCGCGAATGTAAACATGTTTTTATTTCGAAAGTGTAACAGCATAGTGTAACTGACAGACCTCTTCCTTTACCAGCTCTTAGTGTGGCGATGGAAGAAAGCAGGCTTTAGGACGACACTGTTGGGAACGTTGCCATGAATATTGCTTGTTTAGAACGTCTTGCAGTTTGTCTACATTCATATTTTAAAACTATGACTTTTAAGTTAAGTCATCTTTATTCAGGCATGGTCACTTGTCCATTATTTAATTGCGAACTTCATCAGTGTTCCCATGTAACGTCATGATCTCACCCACCGGTTTAACAGCAACCATTTTTAAAACATTTCTATCACACGTATCTCTCCTGTGAATGATTGTGACTTACTTTTACATGTATCGCGCTTCTGACTACTGATTGGTGAGCTGCTGGATGCTGTCAATCAGTGTCGTGTTGGCAGGAAAGCAGCACCAGAGAGCCAATCAATGAGCTTGTCAAAAGGGACTAGCTTCAGTCTGAGCGGTAGTTTTCCACCTGGTACAAGTGTTTGACTTGTCTCCATTTACATTATTTTTTAACATTAAAAAGTGCAGGGCACAAAAACTGCCAAATTATGTCCATGGTTATAGTACTAGCTAGCATTTGATTACAGAGTCAACAGACTAAACAGTGTGGAGCAGGGGAAGTGTAAAGAACTGTTGAAAAAAATAGAACTACCAGACAGAAGAAAAATGAAGCTGTCGTGTGGAGCAGTACAGACCACGTCCCATTTATGAGGTGTAATCTAAATCTGAATATACATATGTTACACCCCTGCTGTGTCCTGTGATTACCGAGCAACCAGTCCAGGGTGTACCTTGCCTCTTGCCCAAAGTCAGCTGGGATACGCTCAACTTACCTGCAACCCTAATGAGTACAAGTCATTAAAGAAAAACATGGATGGTTTAATTTGAAGATGCTGACCGCCCACTTTTTGAGTAGAAATGCACTGCACACACCTAACACCCTGCTGCACCAAGTAAAATTCCTAGTTTGTGAACCCGTTCTCAAACAATGGCAATAAAACTATTCTGATTCTGATTCTGATTCTGATAACAGTGCACGCAGCTCAGAGGCAGTCTTACTGTTGCATTAGTCTCTCCTTATTCAGAGTGACTGCAAAGTGAAAGATTGTTAACTACCTGCCAATCACGCTCGGAAGGTGGGAATTGAATGTTTTAAGTAGGGAATAAAAAGGGAACTGCAGAAGGGTAGTCATTATTGTGACTAATTATGTGATTAACCCCCGATTTTAATTGTTTTATTTCCGTTTTGAGATCAAGTTCAACAAAGCTTACTTAAGTGTTTTATTAACATCCAGGTGAATGATTTGGCGTTTCACCCCAATGAGAGCCACTTTGCTACCTGTAGCGAAGACGGCAGTCTGAGGGTGTGGTCTTTTCCCGCTAATGAGCTGGTGGTCCAGTTCCAGGTGCTCGGTCAGGTGAGGACTTTTAAACCTACTTTTAGATAGACATGAAACTTCAGGCACATTTGAGTATTTGTATTGACAAACCACAACAATAGTAAAGAAGTGATGTGTGAATTATATAGTGCTTTTTCTCTAGTGATTTAAAACACTTTACATTGAGAAACCTATTGTCCTCAGGTTTCTGGCTGGCCGCTCTACCTTCTAAACCCCACCACCCCAATTGTAATAGGCACAATCAAATGAGCTGCATCAAATATTATCTCTACAAAAAAAATTATGCTTAGTTGTGACTGACACAGTCAAAAGCGCTAGAGGGGGAGAGCAGGAAAATCCAGAAACTTAGCTAACAACTTGATTAACAAATATGATTTGTGCAAAAGTGCGTCTACATTTAAGGGTCTAGCAAAAGAGAGCTGTACTAAGCCTAGTGGGACACATAGAGTGTTTGAGTGAAATGTGCTGCGTTCTGTACTAGTAACGTTCGCTCCCCAAGTTGACCCTTCCAGGGTCTGTTGGGTAATTTCCTGCACTCTGGTCACACACAATACTAAAAGCAAAACTGTGCACACACTGTCCCATGTTATGAAAAGCCCTAAGCATTTACAACTTATACCCAAATATTGGCACCTGTGTCGATGTGTCAATGTCTTATGTTTTTGCTCGTCTCAGTCCTGCAACTGCGTCTGTTGGAGCCCTTTTCCTAGTGAGCAGCGCATATCTGTGGCCGCAGGATACGGCGATGGCACTTTGCGCATCTTTCGGCTCGCCACCGCCGAAATGGAGAGGAAGTTGCAGCCACATTGCGTTGCTGTCACCGCTATCCACTACTCTGCAAATGGTGAGGGTCCTTGATACTTTGTATAAAAGTTTTTATTGATTCATGCTCTAATCAAACAGGTGATGTGATCATATCCGGTGGCAAGAATGGTCTTATTGCTGTAAGCAACACCAAAGACGGCACAACTATTCGCATCTTGAAGGACCACAAAGGAGCAGCCGTCAGCACCATCCAATGTGTAAATGAACAGGTCAGGTTTCAAAGAGATGTCTGCCTCCATGGAGATTATCATTTTTATTGTGGCAAGGACAAAAATCAGCACATCTCCTTCACACCTGAAATCTGTGTCAATCAGTTAGTTTGTTTTTGAATTGCACTTGATGTGATGCCTCTTCATTTTATAATGCACAAGTAATTACGTCTTGTTAACATAAAAATCACAGGCTGGCATTTCCTCTGCTCAGCTCACATCAGCTAAATTGGACAAGGTCAGAGATCCTACGCGATGTTATTTAAACTCTAGAAAAAAACTCTGGAATTCTTGTGACATTTCTCTTTTTTTTTTTAAATCACTGCTCATCTCAAATGCTGTAAACCCCTTTGTCCACCAGTGTAAGGACTTTGGAATGGTGGGAAACGAGTTGTGGTTGGCTGCCAGCGCTGACCGGCGCATCAGTGTCTGGGCGGCAGATTGGTTCACGCACAATTGCGCTTTACTGGACTGGCTCACACTTCCTGCTCCGCCGTATCGCCAGGTATACCACCTACTCTTTCTGTCATAATACTTGACAAAGATCATAAAATGTCACTTGCAAATGTCGAGAGCTCTGTTGCTTTTCTGCTTGATTTGTAATGCTTAATAGGCTCGTATATCTTAACAAGCCTGGATTGTTTTTATTGTTTTATGACCTATTTTTACTTGTGTTCCTCTTTTCTGACTTACAATTGTTTTTGGATACGAGTGTTAAACAATACCAAATCGTTCATGCATGAGCTTGCACTTAATTTTTAATGCCTCTGGTTACGGAGTTTGCAGTCTGGCTATGTCGTGATGTGTCTGGAAAAAAAATAGCAGCGGTGACGACTTTAGATGTTTATTTATTAACATTATACATTTTTAAAAGATAAATTATATTATTTTTGGAGAGGGTGGGGTGTGGTTTCATTTGCAATCTGGTAACGCCTCCACAATCCAACATCTTGCAGACGGAATTTTAAAAATGGGTTACAAGGCTCAATTTGAATTCTCCCTCCTCCTCTTCCCCTCTTCTACTTGACCCTTCCGCTTGGCTCTAGCATCTAATGCAATGGCAAAGTTTTGCAAATAAGCTATGCATGCGGGCGTTAGTCGAGTGTCACTACATCATCAACCCTCGCCGTTTGCCAGCAGTGATGTAAGGCAGATGTGACAAATGTTTGTTTACTTTCAAGATGCTTGTGCTCTTTTTATTTTTTTCGCCTGTCTTTATTAAGAAGACCGGTTAAAAGACAACCTTTTTAGCAAAATATGCCAGTGCTGGCTCATCAGCTTGTGGTATGTAAAGTGTGTTTTATTGTGTATTTGTGTTTAAAGCCAATATTTATGTGCAGTGGCAACGGTTTGAAGTCTGACTAAACCACCAGTCATCATTATGAAAATCATTAATTATGCTTATTACTTACATTTGTTCACTTCTCTGGGTTTCTGGTCTGCCATCTTTCTTCTCGCATTCGATAGTGTAGGAAGGTCTGCAATCTCACTTCACGTCGAGGGAGGTACGTAGCCCTTCCTCCCTACCTGGCGGATAATTGGAACGCCTCTTGATTGAAGTGAATGCTCAAAACCAAGAAGGGAGGCAAAAACAAGGGCGGAAGAGGGGTACTTGAATTGAGCCTAAAAGTGACTGAAGCAAAATTTACACCAACGTATTTTCAATATATATTATGGAGATAAATAGTAATAGGTTATAAATAGTGTAAAATGTTAATCACCATATGTTGGTTGTTTTGTTAATTTGCAGGCTTACACAAAAACTCACACAGCTTTGTAAGGTTGACTGAGGTGTCAAATTAGAACCCCTTAAGCTGTGGTGCAAGTCCAGGTAAAAATGTGGATTGTCATCTCAACAGCCAAATGTTCCTGCTAATTAAACTGCATAATTGATGTATTTTTTTTAATGTATCCATTATTTTTCCAGGTTTTGTCCCATTGAGATCAAATAGCTATTTTACAATGGAGACTTAGCCAAGAAGGAAAACATTTTTTTTAAAAGATGTCTTAGCAAGGCAAAAATATACCTATTTTTGAGAGACAACACATATATTTTTCTTCTGTGGCACATTCTATGTTTGACCAATCTGCTTATCTTAAGTAGTATGTACTAAAATTATGGGTTAGGGTGGGTAATGTTTATTTTCCAGGTATGTACCGTAATTTCCGGACTATAAGCCGCACCTGACTATAAGCCGCACCAGCTAAATTTAGGGGAAAATACAGATTGCTCCATATATAAGCCGCACCCGACTATAAGCCGCAGGGTTTTGATGTGTAATTACCATAGTATTTAGGGGTTCCTGCTACCACGGAGGGGATTGTCGGGACAGAGATGACTGTTTGGGAACGCAAAGCGTCCCATTTATTAACAATAAATCTTTCAATCATTCAATAAAACTTTCACATCTTTGACATGGCGAACAGCATTCGTGCAGAGTACAAATAATACAACGGTGCAAAGTAATACAAAGTGCTCGCCTGTACGTTATCAAAATAACCAGCCTACCGGTATATGAAAAGTCAGTCTTTAATCATTGTGTCATCGTCTTCCTCCTGCGTACTAAAACCACCGAAATCCTCTTCGTTGGTGTCGGAGAAGAACAGGCCGTAAATAAGCCGCACTCTTGTATAAGCCGCAGGGACCAGAACGAGGGGAAAAAGTAGCGGCTTATAGTCCGGAAATTACGGTATAAGTGATGGAAGCAAAGCTCTGACTGGCATGGGAACATGTTGTTTGGCACCACCTGCTGGTTTGCATGATTAAATCTAGATGCTGAATATATATGGAAATTATATTGCCTGACATTTTACTTCTGCATCCCTATTCATTCATTTGTATCAATTCTAAATGATGTAATGTGGTCACATTTTTTTTATTTTACTGGTGACGAATGTGTAAACCTTTGCTTTTCAGGATGACAGTCCACCCCCCAGCCTCGCTTCGTTCTGCCCAACAGACCCCAGTTTGGTGGTTTACACTTCTTACGGAATAGAGAAAGATATTTGCTTCTACAGCCTCTCCAAGAAAAGGGTACCCCCCCCCTCGTGTTTCCCTTTTAGGTGCACACTGTGCTGCTGATAGCGTGTCCAATAAGTGTGTTTAATTCCAGATCATCAAAAAGATTGCCATGCCCCACTGGGCCACGTGTTTCAGCCTCTCCTCCAAGAGTCAACTCATAGCTTTGGGCTCAAAAGGTAAACAAGGAAAGAGTTCTGTCCTGAATGTACCGACTGTCTTGGCTAAAGATCGACCGATTATTGGCCGATTATCGGCGCCAGTATTTATTTTTATGTATACATATATAACTACAACAAAATTACATCAGCATATACAATATAAACAAATATGATACCATTTTTTAAAATTATAATTAGTGAATTAGATATTAACAACTGCTTTTGCCCCGCATGAGAAAAGTTTCCTTTTTTTATTATTTCTAATTTAAAAATACAAATTACTCTCATTGTCAAGAATTCTTCCCAAATATGTTTTGATACCCGACAGGGCAGTTATTTGAGTTACTGTGAGAATTCTTCTTCAGTCTTCTCAGCTGCCTTCACCATAGCGCTCCTTCTGCCACACCTTCCCCACCCCCTCTCTCTTCCTCCTGTAGTACCAGTCGCCTGCACTAAGTCTGTTCTGCTTACCTGTCGAAACTTCCAAATTTTTGCCAGGAAATCCAGTTTTTGTCCTTCTTTCCTGTCATCTTTCCAGTCCCCTTTTGTTTGTTTTTGCTACTGTCGCGATAGTATCGCATGACAAGCCTTTGTTCACAACACTCTTGAGCATGGACTCGTTACAGGAGCGCCGCAAGTTTTGTGATTCAATTTAATCAAAACGCGACACAGATGGATGGACATGAAGACGTTAGGAAATATAGATACATACAAACCTTGTGTAAATATGTTGATACATAGGAGCAGGGCCGTTGCTCGGGATTCTGGGCCCCCTGAAAGAATATTGATGTGGGCCCTTCTACACCATTCGTTGCCACCTTCAATTTTGTTGTTTTTCAGTGTTCTTGACGGCGCCTGGTTTAATACACCCAATTAGTTTCCTTTTTTCCGATTAATGACTTAACAAGTCAGAGTATTATTATGTAAAATGTATTATTAGTTGTCTTATTCTCATTTCATTGATATACAACCTGTTATTACACCTCAGATTGCAAATACATTTTCAATTAACCATTCAACAAATAGGTAGTGGGTATTTTATTGTATTTAACAATCAAGCACTAGTAACAAAGTGTCCTGGCTCAAGATAGTCCACAGGTAAATATGTAGCATTTAACTTAAATGCGCAAGTAAAGAGTACATGGAATACGTTGTTGTGAAACAAATATAAATAAATAAATGATAAATGGGTTATACTTGTATAGCGCTTTTCTACCTTCAAGGTACTCAAAGCGCTTTGACAGTATTTGCACATTCATCCATTCACACACACATTCACACACTGATGGCGGGAGCTGCCATGCAAGGCGCTAACCAGCAGCCATCAGGAGCAAGGGTGAAGTGTCTTGCCCAAGGACACAACGGACGTGACTAGGATGGTGGAAGGTGGGGATTGAACCCCTGTAACCAGCAACACTCCGATTGCTGGCACGGCCACTCTACCAACTTCGCCACGCCGTCCCTTATATATAATATCAAAAACAACCACGAACTTCATCTTATCTCAATTAAAGTTTAAATTGGCTTGTTTGTTCACTGGAAGTCTCATCAGAAAGCCCAACACTGGGCCTTTTTGTTACCAAATTTGCTGATGAGGTCTTTTGGAGTCCAATCGTCAGCTTAGTTGACTTTCGATTGTAAGTCTAGCAAGGCTGTTTAGCGTCTTGTTGTTGTGGATCAGAAATAGTTCTTAACTAGTTTCAGTTTGCCCTTTCTCCACCTGCAATAGTCACAGGTAATGTTACATGAAAGTCAGTGTAAAACTATCCCAAATTCTATATAGTCTTTTTTACTTTGTTATTATCAGCTATTAGGCTGTCTTTTATTTTATATTGCTATGAAAACAAACAACAAATCTTTAAATATTTAATGTTTTTCTATATAGGCTATTTAAATGTCCCACTAATAACTTGTTTTACAAGACCACATTGAACACATCATGATAACATAACTGACTTTGTCATATGCTCGTAATTAGTCATTAGTAAACGCATTTCATGATTAACATCCATAAATTAACATTCTTCATAAATGACAGAAGAATAAACACACATTTGATTGGGGAGTCATATTGTTGGAGTTGTCCTGACCTTTTTTGTTGCCATAAAGGCATCACTGGCAGTGGCTAAGTGCCACAAGTGCAAGCGTCATATAACAGATGAGAGATTACAAAAAGTTGGATTGTATGGCAGAAAATTACTAGTTTTGCTAGATAAAAGTGTTTTACTAATGTTTTTGGTGTGGTTACGGCCGAAAATAAATAGTTTTGCTCAATAAAGTGATCGAGGAAATTCCTGTCCTCCTAAAGCGTCTCAACAGACATTACAGTAATTCAACAGTGTTGACGAACATTGTTTTAACTGTTAGGGCCGCCTGTTGTCACCTGTCACTCACAGTTGCATTGCAAAATCCTACCGAACAGATTGACTCTATTTTGTGTAGAGTTCAGTTTGGAGTTGATTGTTTGCGCTCCATATTCTTTGCTGTGCGTAGAAGACGCGTGAGCAGTGTGTGCACAAGCGTGCGCTGGAACATTGCTCACCTATTAAAAATTTTATAAAAGTATTTTAATGTCCTGGGCCCCTGCTGTGTTGCTCCTACTCCTGACCTCCTTTGCAACTCTTTTCTGATGTCCAGACTTGTGGGTGTTGGAGGGCACCCTAATCCTGTTGGTGTTCACTCGCACTCACTTCATTGCGATGAGGAAGAACCATGGCGGGAAGAACAAACCACCGTGTACACCAAACCATTTTTTAGGAAGGGGCCAATGGGGTTATTAAAAGTATTAAATTAGAATATTTTATGACTTGTGCCTTTGAGTCATTCGAATAAATATATATTCGTTCAGGGTAAGCATAATCATTTTGTCATGGAGGCTATTGGTGGCTCTGTGTGGGCCCTTAGAATTGTCATCACCTTTCCCCCCTATACGATGACCCTGCAAAGGAAACTTATAATTATACAAGTAAAGAGCAGGCAGCAGCTCACACATTCTCATACTTTCTGTAACATTCAGGAAGAAATAATGTCAGCCAGCTTGAAAAATGTCTCAACTCTAAGCTACTTGAAGGGGCCCATACTTGTTTTTGATTAAATGATGCAATCTTTCAGGGTTTCTCAAGAGGAAGCTGTAGAAAATTTGTATTTGCCATAAAATTGAGTAGATGGCCAGGTAGAGAATTCCAATGTTTTTACCAGTTTTCCCAGGATATTTACCATATTTTTAAATGCAAATGTTGATGCTTCTCTTAGACACATGTAATAGAGATATTTTTTTTGGTGCTAAATTAACCACAATAGCGCTGCATAAAACATTTTAAGTCGATTGTCATCCAAATGTTTCCTAAAAAAAAAAGTAAAGTTGAAGAGAAAAAAAAACTTAAGGCCCTTGGCCAGCTGTTAAATGACGTATACTATTCATGTTATATAACTTTTACAGTATAGAATATCGGCTCCAAATATCAGTTATTGGCCTTCTTGACTACTAATATTCGGTATCGGCCCTGAAAAAAACATATCGGTCGATCTCTAGTCTTAGCGAGTGTGTGCTCTCACCTCTCAATGTTCTCTCAGAGCGAGTGTTGAAGCTGATCGAGTGGACCAGCGGCAAGTTCCAGGACTTTTTACAGCACAGCGACGCTCTGCAGACGTCCCGCTTCTCCCCCTCAGGGAAGCTCCTCTTCTCTGTGGCCCATAATGAGATTCTCCTGTGGGAGGTTCAGGGCCTCTAAAAAAACGTTTTTTTTTAATCTTCCATTTCTTCTGCTTTTTGTGGAAGGAACAGCTTAAAATTGTTGCCACTGTGCTGATTTGGAGACCTTTTTTAATGTATAGTTTTTCAATACGTTTTCATGAACGATATTTATGGCTTTTCTCACGACTATCAAAAGCAAGATTAAAAGCGTTTCTGTCTCTAAACAAGCTTTGGGTTGTGTTGAATTGATGCAACTGCCGAAAGAGGATTTTTGTGGTAACATTTGCATTGACTTGCCTTTTTGAAAGTGCAGCCTGCTGCAAAATTAATCAAATGCTCTGAAAAACAAAACTCACAAGAAGGAATTTACGATGTGTTGTTTGATTTTTAAGACCAAAGGAGAATGACAACTCTTTTATACAATCTACTTTGAACACAGCTGCATGTGGTTTTACTTCATAACATCTTGTAAGCGTCTCAGCTGGAAAGCAGAGCTTTAACACTCTACCCCTAATTTTAAAAGAACAGGTTCAGATGTCAGCCTATTTCCCAAGCGATGTATGCGTCATTTTTACCCTTTAGTGCCGTTGTCTCGCATCCAAAAAAAGGAAGCTTTTATTGGAATAGCCAAATGTCTTTCTGCTAATTTCATAAATAACTACATGTATGTGTTTTCCTTCCACCAATGTAACTAAAATGTTATATGTACAAAGCTAGCCACAATAAATGTTTAGTAACATTTTAGTTGTGATTAAGTTTAATTTATTCAAATACATTTATGTGTTTAAAGAAACTCACAGTAAATATATATATTGTATCACAGTGGAGGGCCGTCAGGGCCAGCAAGGCCTTCTCTGCTGGCCTAACATAACCAGAAATCATGATCAAAATTACACATAAAATTATTTTTTAATTTACTTTCCCTAAATATCTAAAATTATTCATATTTTCTTCATGTCATATAATGCTCGTTCCAGTGCTGTTGTTAGTTTTAGTTTGTATCCAATCAGAATTCAGCTATCTTATGTTGCCATGCTGTACCAAATCTGCCTAGAGCAGTGGTTCTTAACCTGGGTTCGATCGAACCCTAGGGGTTCGGTGAGTCGGCCTCAGGGGTTCGGGGGAGGTCAAAAAACACCCGACTCATCGTGTAAATACAAACTTCTTCCTATCAGCGTATTACGGATACGGCAACAGCTGACTGGTTTGCAGGTGTGTAATTTGTTGTGAGTTTATGCACTGTGTTGGTTTTGTTGTTTGAACAAGGTGATGTTCATGCACGGTTCATTTTATGCAACAGTAAAAAAACATGGTAACACTTTAGTATGGGGAACATATTCACCATTAATTAGTTGCTTATTAACATGCAAATTAGTAACATATTGGCTCTTAACTAGTCATTATTAAGTACTTATTATACCTTAATTGGCATGGCCTTATTATAACCCTAACCCTAACCAAATAACTCTAAATTAAGTCTTTATTACTTAGAATATGTTCCCCTAGTGTCCAAATAACTCTAAATTAAGTCTTTGTTACTTAGAATATGTTCCCCATACTAAAGTGTTACCAAAAACATATAACATTGTCTTGAATTTGAAAAAAAAAAAACATTTTATTTTTCACTAAACAAGGGTTTGGTGAATGTCAGAGGTGGGACCAAGTCATTGCTTTGCAAGTCACAAGTAAGTCTCAAGTCTTTGCCCTCAAGTCCCGAGTCAAGACAGGCAAGTCCCGAGTCAAGTCCAAAGTCAAGACTGGAAAGTCTCAAGTCAAGTCCCAAGTCCTGCATTTTGAGTTTCGAGTCCTTTCAAGTCCTTTTAACCACAGATTAATATTTTTACACAGATTGTGTATGCTTTTAAAACGCTGTATTTATTTATTAAAACAAGTGCATTTGAAATTGCAGGGAAAAAAAGTGCTGACATTGCAATTCATAATAGCACTATTAACCAGTAATTTTAATAGTTTAAACCATTTTAAACATTTAACTCGTTCCTTTACAGAATAAACACATTTGAAAAAACAAGAGCAACTGTACTTATTTGTACAAAAGTGTTAACATTGTATTTCCATGGCATATTGCATTGTAACTAGTTCCACAGCAGTTTATATTCTGTTCTTACCTTATGTCATTGATCTCATCTCATACTGTATGTGTTGATGTGTGCGTACACATGAAAAACATAACAAATACATGAACATAACAATGAACAGAGTTGTACTTTTTAGATGTCAGGCCCCTATGCAATATGTACACATATTGTTAATATAGTATACATTTTAACTGACCTTTATTTGACTATGTTTGTCATTTTATAAGTGGCTAAAATATGCGGTGCTGCTGACCGCCGTCTAACGTTACGTTACTGTGTGTGATACATTGACTAACGTAACATTAAGTGTAGGTACCTCATGCAACCCTGCTTAAAAAAAATCACTTGACAAAAAGTATGAATAAGGTAGCGAACTGCAGTGGACGCATCAGATTGCCGTGTTTTCAATGACGTTATAACCATAGACATCTTATAAGTAGATGCAGCATTGGCTGCTGTGACGCGAGCAATTTGGCCGCCATCTTGAAGTGGTGACGAGGAGCCGGCGAGCAGCCTAAACTGACAGTTGACAGGTAGAAAACAAAGATGTTGTTCAGCGTTTTCCTACTCAAATGAGCGGACTGTTGAAAATAGGAATCGGGGATTACTTTTCACGAGTAAGATTTAACATTAACATACTATTGGTTTTATTTTATGAAAATAATATTACCACAGAGTTGAGAAGGAGCAAAGATCTTCAATATTTCTATGTGAAAATCACAAATAAATCTTCTGGGGGAGGATGACCCCCCTACAGGGGTTTGGTTTACAAACTTTCAGCCCCACCTAAAACAAAATTCACCAGCCGCCACTGATTATGATGCATTCTCATTTTAGGCAAAATATAAGACAATACTTTAACAGTATAATTGTAACCAAGAATAAGTCTTCAAGTAACAATATTCAAATACTAACATTGTTGGGTAAGACAGCATTTGCTTTTATTCTGAATCCAGTTAAACAAATTGGTGGTTTTAGCTGATATAAAGACTTCCAGGTGTTTATATATGTTGATTTGGCAGACGCTTTTATCCAAAGCGACATACATAAAAAATACATATAAAACAATCACTGTAAACATGATCATTTAAGGGAAGAATGTAATACAAAATATTAATACAAAGTGTCAAGACAGAATAAACTCTCTGCTGCTGCAGCAACAGAGATACAGTCTATAAGATATATAGATATCTAATGTATTCATACATTGTTTGTGTAGGATATACGCATGTATATATAACCTAATCATATTGTTTCTTCTATTTAAAAATAGCTGACCGTTTATTTCCCCTTTCTCTGGGATTATATTCCCAGTTTTGATCTGGGACGTCTGGTCACTTATAGCATATAAGAATATTATATTACTGTTAAACAAACTATGAATATTAAAACATGTGTCCATTATCATAGCTACACGTATGAGAAAAAAGCGCGTGAAAATCTGTGGTATTCAGTGAGGTAAAATGAATTAAATGCGCTGACAGTTCATTGCTCCTGCCAAATGAATTGCACTGAGTGCAGCGGATCACCACTCCAAGATGGCGGCCCCGCGTCTCGTCTGCGCCAGTAGGCAGTAGCGCTCCATGCTGCGTGCCTTTAGAAGATGTCTATGGTTATAACGTTAGCAGTGAGTTTACAGCCTCACTGATTTAACTACACAGCAAATAAAAGTAATGTTACTTAGCCAATAAACGTTATCTTACATTCAAAACGTACCCTTCTTTGTGCAACTTCAAATGTCGAACAAAGTTGGAAGTTGTTGCGTCTCCGTCTGTAATATTCGAAATGCGTGATTTGCATACGGCAATTCGTTTTTTGTTGACCAAGTCGTAGTTTTTATACCCGAACGAAACCAACTTTGGCATCACTTTTTCTCACTGCCGCGCTGTTTGACAACTCTTGTTCATTGGTTGTCCTGCAATTTGATTGGATGAATGCTGTGTGATGAAAACAATGTAGATCTAATTTGATTGGCTGTTGTACTGAGAGCACACACGCTGACAGGCAGCACACACGCTGATAGACAGACACGTAGAAAATGAAAGATACGGAGTGCTCCCAAATAACTTTTTAAGCTTTGGGTTTTGGGGAAAGTAGCAAGTCATGTCAAGTCAAAAGCCTCAAGTCCAAGTGAAGTCACAAGTCATTGATGTTAAAGTCTAAGTCGAGTTGCAAGTCTCTTTACATTTTGTCAAATCGAGTCTAAAGTCATCAAATTCATGGCTCGAGTCTGACTCGAGTCCAAGTCATGTGACTCGAGTCCACACCTCTGGTGAATGTGCATTTGAAACTGGTGGGGTTCGGTGCCTCCAACAAGGTTAAGAACCACTGGCCTAGAGCCTTCAGAATCAATGCAGGTGTCCTTGCACTGTAAGTGAACAGGCACATACAGGTGATAGACAGTTCCGATAGCCAATCAGATCACGAGTTGTTGTCAATAAGGCCTTCTAGATGGCCTCACGTTGAACGTGACATTTATGCGTCCTGTGATTGGATACTCATCGGGACCGTTCGCGGATGAATTTGAGAACACACAGAGTTGAGACAGTTGCGATAGCCAATCAGATCACAAGATGTTGACAGGATCTGTTCTGTTACAACTAAAAGTTGTAAATTCTTGTTGTTAAAGTATGTCATGCTTGTCATTGAATTAACATTGTTACATGTGTATTTGTCGCCCTCATGTGGTCAGGGCAGTTAATATATATTAGAGAAGTGTGTACTTTGAATCAAACTATATTGACCGGAAGTTGCATAAGCCAAGCACAGAAATTTACGGTATATGTTTTAATTGCTGATGCGTTTTGATTGATTTTTAAATGTGCCAGAAAATAACCCGTTTTGTACACTGGTGATTTGTTTCAATACCCAGTAGGCTGTAAATGTGTTCCTGAATAGTATTTCTCCAACAATGATCATGTGGTGACATCAATTATGGTATTTTGAGAGGTAATAATAGTGTCATCATGATACGGTGTATCAGGATGACACCATTATGAACTGAGCATTATTTTCATTGAAAAAGACCACGTTGCCATGTGTAATAATGCCGTTTGGCCGGCAGAGGGCGTGTTTTCGCGCTCTTCCTTTTTGAACCGGAAATTACGAGTTCACCTTCGCAGTAGAGAGACGAGGCACATAGTTCAAGCTTTGGCGAGGATTTTAACATACAAATGAAATATAAATGTCACATTAGCACAGCTGCAGCGTGTCTGGCTGTCCCAACAACTGGAATAAACCATGAAACAAGACGTGAGGATACTTCTGTTGGGGGAACGTAAGTGACCCAGGCTTGTCTGACAGCTGTGGCGACGAGCTAGCAGATTAGCAACAACAGCTAATGTTTGCTCATTTATAAACTTTATGATTCTCAAGCCTGTGCGGCACACATAAGTGATATGTTATTCCGTGGACATGGGTTACTGCTGTATTGAAGAGATGTTGTACCACTATTATGCTGACTTGACGCCGTGTAACTTGCATGTGGTAGTTTGGAGTTTATAGCGTTCATACAGTGTTAGCCCCTTACTGACACTTTTTTTATTTCATGTCAATGCAATCTCAGACCTTCGCACAGTTCTAAATAAAACAATATGATTATGATAGTCGAAGATACTGTATTTATTCTCTATAGTACAGAGCGCACTGTTGTTTTTAAAGACTTACTAAAATACACTAGTCATCCATCCATTCATCCATTTTCTACCGCTTGTCCCTTTCGGGGTCGCGGGGGATGCTGGAGCCTATCTCAGCTGCATTCGGGCGGAAGGCGGGGTACACCCTGGACAAGTCGCTATCTCAAAGATCCTTTAACACAGTGCATCCAGGAAGTATTTGCAGTGCTTCACTTTTTCCACATGTTATATTACAACCTTATTCAAAAATGGAATGATTCATTTTTGTCCTCAAAATTCTACACACAATAACCCATAATGACAATGTGAAAGTTTTGTTTTTGTTTTTTTTAACAAATGATTGCTAATGTTTAAAAAAAAAAAAACTATATCACATGAACACATGGTCACTACTACCTAGTTTCTCTTGTTATAGTCTTATTTTTACTGTTATATTTGTATTCTTATTGTTGCTTTTAATTTGCATTGTTATTGTTATATTTTCTATTTTATTTCCATTTATACCCCCATTATTTACTTTTTGCTTTTTAAATTCGATATCAATTCTGTACACAGCTGCTGAAATTTTAATTTTCCTGAGGGAACTCTCCTGAAGGAATCAATAAAGGACTATCTATCTATCTACAGCCTTTGCTCAATACTTTGTTGATGCACCTTTGGCAGCAATTAAAGCATTAAGACTTTTTGAGTGTGATAAAACAAGCTTGGCATACCTATCTTTTGGGCAGTTTTCGCCCATTCATGTAAGTATTATATAAAATAAAAAGATTTTCTGTGTGGAGTTTGTATGTTCTCCCTATGACTGTGTGGGTTCCCTCTGGGTTTTCCGGCTTCCTCCCACCTCCAAAGACATGCACCTGGGGATAGGTTGATTGGCAACACTGAATTGGCCCTAGGGTGTGAATGTGA